>NW_026731701.1:320000-367500 GCF_028476545.2 Physella acuta
AGATGTAGATGTAGATGTAGATGTAGATGTAGATGTAGATGTAGATGTAGATGTAGATGTAGATGTAGATGTAGATGTAGATGTAGATGTAGATGTAGATGTAGATGTAGATGTAGATGTAGATGTAGATGTAGATGTAGATGTAGATGTAGATGTAGATGTAGATGTAGATGTAGATGTAGATGTAGATGTAGATGTAGATGTAGATGTAGATGTAGATGTAGATGTAGATGTAGATGTAGATGTAGATGTAGATGTAGATGTAGATGTAGATGTAGATGTAGATGTAGATGTAGTTGTAGTTGTAGATGTAAATGTAGATGTAGATGTAGATGTAGATGTAGATGTAGATGTAAAAATTAAACCAACTCCTTAAGTGGTCAGTTGGTCAGTTATATTGAAACTACTCACACGGAACATTATGTCAGTGACATTCAGATGACACTCGTCATATGTCATAATGCGAGGAATCGTCACGCCTATACACCGGATGGTAAAACGGCTTCCCAGACATGTCTATCTTTGGATAGTGGAAATTAGATGTTACAATCTAGCCTATGTAGTTAGATATTGTAAATTGAATGTTAGAAGCTAGCCGATGTAGTTAAATACGGGAAGTATTTGTAAAGATTTAGAACTTTTTAATTTTAGAAATATGAATGTAGATGATAGTATGTAGGTGTTATTATATAAATGTAAAGGGACGGAGTGCTCTAGCCTTCTCGAGTTCGAATCCGGGTTTAAGTCGACAGAGCTTAGAAATGTAAAACATCTCAATAAGTTTAGATTTATAAAACCAACTCAAGTAAGAAGTTTAGATTTATTATACCCAATCAAGTAGTTTAGATTTATAAAACCACCTCAGAAGTCTATATATGTAAAACCACTTCAAGAAGATTATATTTATAAAATCACTCAGACGTTTAGATTTGAAAAACCATCTTAATAAGTTTAGATATGCAAAACATTTCAATAAGTTTTGATTTACAAAACCATCTCAATAAATTCAGGTTCATAAAACCATCTCAATAAATTCAGATTTATAAAACCACCTCAATAAGTTTAGATTTATAAAATCGCCTGAAGAATTGCAGATATGCACAAAAACAATGGGAACATTCATTTAAGTTAACAAAGTTTGCTATAAACATAGACGACAAAATTTGTGATGTTGAGAAAAAAATCCTACATCTGAAAAGGGAATATGTCCTGTAATGATTAAAGTCTGTCAGTAGGACCACTTACCTTAGAGTACATGTCCTGCAGGACAGAACAGGTGGCGCCATAGGTGTACACTAATGACCCGAACAGGACAGTGAGCAGAACTGCATGGTTTAGCGCCATTTTTCACGTTGAAAGTTAACACGATTGATTAATACGGCGGTTGTTTTTTTTTTTTTCTTATCAAATAGGTCATCGACAAAAATGATATCTTTAATATTGTTTATTGAAAAAATGTATTGTAATGGCAAGTTTAGATAAGAAAATAATGTAAAGTTTTTCGAAGTGTTTCTACTAGCGTTTATTTAAACTTGATTTCTATTCCGTGCCTTTATCTGTCGCTATGAGTCCGACATGCAAAGGAAATTTTACCAACTTCTACCGAACTATTTGTTTCAAACTTGCTACGCAGGTCAAGATGGGTTGACAATGTAATGTGACATAAATTTGTACATCAAGCTGTTTAATTGAATACATTTATTTTACCAGTAACTAATGATTCCATTTTAAAGTACTAATAAGCAGAGGCGTCGCGAGGCGGGGGGTGCGGACCGCACCGAGTGTCACCATTTAGGGGTGACACCAAGACAACATTGCAAAATTTATAGAAGAAAAATGCTCTTGTAAGTTCACTTAATGATTAATAAGAGTTAAGCCACCTGTATGAATAACTGAATATAGATAACCATAAGTTATAAACATAAGTTTTTTGGGTGGGGGGGGGGGGTGATTTCACGAGGTCCGCACCGGTTGACACCCTACTTCCACAGGCCACTGTCAATAATCAAGCAAGCTAGCACTTTAGTCGTTAAATTCGATGTAATAATACTAAAAGACATACAGTTGATTTCGGTTTTTTTTGTTCGTTTTTATGTGGGTTTTTTTTTTGTCTCGGACATTTAAAAAAATGTATTATATTGAAATTAGATCAAGTATCTTCTTTGAATAAACGATCTACATTTATTCGAAAGTTTGTTGATCTTTAATTTTTTTAAAGACATTTTTCCTTTTGGTGTACCAGAAGGTGCATTATTTAGTCATTAAGTTTCTCTCCACGAGCCTTTAACTTGAAACCATCTTCTTTTAAGGTGTTTACAGTAAGTTGAAACAGCTGATCATCAGGATGTGATTTCTGGGATTGTAGCTCAAAATATTTATATACATTCTTCAAAATTACAGACATAATATTTATATTTAGAGTAACTGGTTTATTATCAGTAATATTTCTGTAAAAGTGTAATATGGTGTTGTCCTGTAAGTTGAAAATTCTTTTGGGCTTGTCTTCGAAGCAGAGAAAGTTTAGGTGGAAGAGCCTTTATTGTTTCCTACCAAACAGGACTGCCCTCTTTGTGTATAGCTCAAGTACATAAAAGGCCGGTCATAGAGCCCAAATTTTACTCTACAACTACCAGCCATTTTTCTCTAATAATGTAACGGTTTAATTATGCTTTTTATTTTTTGTGTGCCTCAAACATGTAATTAACAGCGTCAGTATTCCTTACCATGGTAGCTCTAGTATCACAATAATAAACGTATATTTTTTTATTTTTTTCCCGCCTCAGACACGTTATTTACAGCGTCAGTTGTGTGTTCGCTTTAGTATTACAGTTTTCATCATCGGCTTGTGAGGACTGATACAGATTTACAATAGTAATATTTCTTTCATACTTGTAGCCTGCTTTCATTCATTTAAGATAGTTTACTTATACATAGATCTAATACAAAACGTCTAAACATAAATTGATATAAATAAAAAAATAAAAATAAAACCAACCTGAAACTGAAAATGTGTAATTAAATGATGATTCAAGGAATTTTTTTTCCCCGGCGTGGTGGGCTGAGGGGACGGGGGACGGGGGGGGGGGGGGGAGGGTGGAATTTGGGTTTTTAAGTAGAGCTGAAATAAATTTGGGATTACAGAGAATTAATATGATACAAATTTTAAGCAATCGGAAAAGTTTTGTTATTACAATGAGACACATCAAGGTAAATATTCTTCCCTTTCAAACATCTATATCTATACAGGCCTCAAACAGTTTTTTTTTATTTTTTGTTCATTATTAATTCAATTGTTTTAAACATTTAAATCAGTAATAATAATTTATTTGATAGATTTTACACAGCATCAAGGACATGAACATCAATTGCATATATAATAATCAAAGGGAGAAAATAACATGGCATAAGAACTAGACTAAAATAAGGTGTGCAAACTAGGTTTCTCTTGACTGCTTAGTTTACTGTGCTCCGTCCTTAGCTGCGGTGTCAAAAGTTCACATTGTAGCCACCCATGGACAGAAATAGTAACGACCGTGGGAGAAGTGTCTCTGTAATACACATACTGATCTATCATTCCAAAACTTTCCATGACATAAAATTGACCCTTGGCGACGAGGGCACGCTACCTTGAAATATCCACCAGTCCGGTTGAGTGGGGGGGGGGGGGGGTGTGCGATGATGCTTGAGACTGTCTAAATTAAAATTAATACTTTATTTATTTCTTTCCTGTACATTTTTTTGTTTCAGTTAAGTGAGAATTCCCAGTCTATGCCTTAGCTTTACTCGAAATATTTCTTTTAACTCGATGTCCGTGTATTTTGTGAAAAAAATATCTGCTAAAAGTATAGTCTTGTTTTTATATTCGATATTTATACGTTCATTAAGCGTGTGGTAAAAATGTTTTTGTTCTTGTCTATGTGTTGGGGCGTATATATTGATCATTGTTATTTCTGTTTTGTCAATATCCAATGTGATGCATGCTATCCGGCCCTGTTTATCCGTGTATGTACATTTAATTTTGTGTTTGTCTGATGTACAAAGTATACTGGATCCTCTGCAGTTGAAACCAGTACAGTGCAGTGAGTTTTTAATACTGATATATGCATCTAGTTTTTTCGCTTCTTCTGTAGTTCCAATGTTAGTTTCCTGTAAAAGTAGGATGTCAATAGTGTGTTTATTTATTATGTTGTTTATATAATGTGTTTTGTCCCTAGCCCCCCTGATATTCAATATTGCCAGAGTTAGCATGAATTATTTGGGGTTTTCTTTCGAACATCTATTTCTGGAGGGCTGGATGGTGGTGGTCTTTTAACGCCAAACTTTCCAGCCGCTGGTTTGCTATCCCGTTGGGCCCTGGTCACGACCCTTTGAGGTGGCTTTACTGTAGGTAGTTGTTTTTTACTTGAACTGATTGCTTGACTATATGACAGTTGACATGATACCTTTGTTGCTGATATACTTTGTGAGCTTTTAATTTCCTTTAGCGGTTTCGTTATGTTTTCCGAACTGGTGTTATCTTGAAGAATATCATTTATTGTTTCGCCGACTGCCTCCAAATTTTTGTTGATCCCCATCTTTTTGAGACCCTGTTACTATGGAATTTCTGGTCGCTATTGTCTCCATGGCTTCGGCCTCTATGGTGGTTTCTGCTACGCTTTCGTTAACTTGCTGTGATGCTGCAGTAGTATGATGTGTTTCAGTTTGGCCATCTACTCCAAAGGCATCTTCTACCTCTATATGCCTTGCTTCTCTGAGCATTTCATTTTGTCTTTCTCCGTCAACATCATAACTGTCCCAATGCTTTAAGAAATTTCTATTGTTACTTAGATGCTCCCTAACTTCTTCTTTATCATTTGCATCCCAAGGCTCAATTGCCCTGTACTGTCCATCTACTAGCTGGACGTCTTCAAGAGCGCGAGTCCTCAAATGCTCACACATTTTAGGCAGGTGCCTGTCTGTGTTGCAGTGGCAACATTGCACCCTCCTCCCATTGAGAATTATAAGGACTCTGCTCTCCTTGTTGGCCTCATTTGTAAGTATAATATAGCGTGGCAGACTCTCCACGCCTTCTTTCTCCAGAGAGATGGTGAATTGGACATTTATTAACGTGTAAAAATAAAATAAACTGGAAAGTATTTCAAATTCTCAGAGTAGTATATTCTCAGAACGATCAAATATATTGATTAATTATAATATGGAAACTAACAGTTTCTTAATTTACATAGATTAAATTTATAATTCAAAAATAACAAAAATGAAAAGATTTGATTAACTTTTATAAACTAAAATTAAAGTACTTATTTTTCTAAAAATAGTAAACAAATATTCTATTTTGTTATATAAATTTTATGTATTTATTTTAGAATTTTAGAAAATATTTATAAGTTGCTTCCCTTTATCATTCTAAAAAAGAAAAAAAAAGAAAGTAGCTTAGATAATTTAATCGAAAATTACCGACCGATCGATGGACTGACGATCGACGTACCGACTGACAGAACGACCGATTGAGTAAATAATAAACATTTAAAATTTAGTCACACTATACGTGAAATAATACAAAATATCCTGCGTACCGACTGACAGAACGACCGATTGAGTAAATAATAAACATTTAAAATTTAGTCACACTATACGTGAAATAATACAAAATATCCTGTTAGATATAAAGAGGAAATCTTTAAATGGATAAAAATTGTATCTTTCATTTGTATATTCATATATATATATATATATATATATATATATATATATATATATATATATATATATATATATATATATATATATATATATACATATATGTATGTATATGTATATATGAAATATTAAAAAAAAAAGTATTTATATTTATATTCTCAACAAACTACAACACTACAACAACAATTAAAATAATGTGTGTAAAGTACAAAAATTATTATTAAAATTTTAAAACTTAGGAAAATTATGTTTGGAAAATTATGTTAGGAAAATTATGTTAGGAAATTTATGTTCATTCTCCTAGTTAAAACAATGTTACTATCATAATTGTTTAACATATCGTTTGGTATAAACAGGTGTGTTAAAAACTCTAAAAGCGATACTTTAAACATACAAAAAACATGTGTAGCATACGCGGCTGTTAGTGTTGTCTATTTGGATAG
Source organism: Physella acuta (assembly GCF_028476545.2). Classification (NCBI taxonomy): domain Eukaryota; kingdom Metazoa; phylum Mollusca; class Gastropoda; family Physidae; genus Physella; species Physella acuta. Next base: position 326,141 of record NW_026731701.1, read on the forward strand.
TTTGGATTTAGATTGAAAAGGCTGGCCGTAGAATAAACTGCATGTAACCTTACCCTCATTTAGTAGATTGAGTTTGTTGATCTATGCTGTTTCTCTAATATATGTTTGCGCTCAAAGACATGTGGAGTTGTTTCACTTTGACTACTATTTACCGCAGGTGAACTTTACGTTGGTGTGTGGTTAGGTTTGAGGTGGATGTGTGAGGTTTACGGTGGATGTGTGAGGTTAATGGTGGATGTGTGAGGTTTACGGTGGATTTGTGAGGTTACGGTGGATTTGTGAGGTTTACGGTGGATGTGTGAGGTTTACGGTGGATGTGTACAAGTGGTTTACGGTGGATGTGTGAGGTTTACGGTGGATGTGTGAGGTTTACGGTGGATGTGTGAGGTTTACGGTGGATGTGTGAGGTTTACGGTGGATGTGTACAAGTGTTTAGATTTACGGTGGATGTGTACAAGTGGTTTACGGTGGATTTGTGAGGTTTACGGTGGATGTGTACAAGTGTTTTACGGTGGATTTGTGAGGTTTACGGTGGATGTGTACAATTGGTTTACGGTGGATTTGTGATATTTACGGTGGATGAGTACATGTGTGAGGTTTACGGTGGATGTGTGAGGTTTACGGTGGATGTGTGAGGTTTACGGTGGATGTGTGAGGTTTACGGTGGATGTGTGAGGTTTACGGTGGATGTGTGAGGTTTACGGTGGATGTGTGAGGTTTACGGTGGATGTGTGAGGTTTACGGTGGATGTGTGAGGTTTACGGTGGATGTGTGATGTTTACGGTGGATGTGTGAGGTTTACGGTGGATGTGTGAGGTTTACGGTGGATGTGTGAGGTTTACGGTGGATGTGTGAGGTTTACGGTGGATGTGTGATGTTTACGGTGGATGTGTGATGTTTACGGTGGATGTGTGATGTTTACGGTGGATGTGTGAGGTTTACGGTGGATGTGTGAGGTTTACGGTGGATGTGTGAGGTTTACGGTGGATGTGTGAGGTTTACGGTGGATGTGTGAGGTTTACGGTGGATGTGTGAGGTTTACGGTGGATGTGTGAGGTTTACGGTGGATGTGTGAGGTTTACGGTGGATGTGTGAGGTTTACGGCGCAGCTGGGCACAACTTGGCCAGATCTGTAAAAAATACTTTCACAGTGACGTCACCGCAAGTGCCCCAAATGGTGAGCTGCGGGTTCCGGCTGAACCAATCAGCGAGCGGCGATTCCTCGCACGTGCAGACGAGCTGTAAGTCGTACTGGAAGTCAAGGCCACGGAGCTTGGTCAGCGAGGCGACGGCAAGAGGGACGCGGGTGAGCAGGGTGTACCTGAAGGACAGGTACCCTAGGGACGGCATGTTGTCAAAGGCGTGGGCGGAGATGGTGGTCAGTGGGTTGCTGGACAGCTCGAGTTCAAAGATGGCCGGCATGGCTGGGAAGGTGGACTCGTTGAGCTCAGTGAGGGCGTTGTTCTCCAGGTTGAGGTATATCAGCTGTGAGGGCACGTCCCTAGCCTGGGTCAGTTGGTTCTCCACCATTGTTAACCTCTGTAGCGCTGTTAGGTTTGACCAGTCACGTGGGATTGCTGATATATTCGCGGCAATGACCGTAAGATCGATGAGAACGTTTTTTAAATTGCTCAACGAGTTTTCCGTGACGGTGTTCATTTTGTTTTGGATTATGGAGAGTTTTTCCAGAGTTTTAAGCTCGTTAACCCAGACTGGCCAGGATGTGATGCTGTTGTTTTGTAAATTTAAACGCTTGATCGTTGAAGCGAAAGTTGAATTTTCCGGGAATTCCCACTGAGCTATTGCGACGTCGCGCAAAAGAATTTCTTCAAGCCGCGGGAGATCTTTCATGGTGTTGAAAAAATTGGGAACTTGTGAATTATCGAGATGGATGGACTCCAGTGTCGGAGCGGTCAAGCTGAGGGCTCCGTCAGAGATGTTTCTGATGGTGGAGGTGACGATATTTATTAGAGACAGACCTGCTGGGAAACTGCTGTCCTCAACGACAGCAATGTCCATGTTCTGGAAAATATGGACAAAGTTACACGAACATTGTCCAAATAATATTTAAACAGACATTTTGTATAGAGTTACAAATCGTAGGTAACCTTTTTTTGAGACCATTGAAATTCAATAGAGAAGTTATTACTACAGCATAGAATACTCGTAATAAGTGTTTCTTTCAGACTTTTTTCTTCTAGGGAGGAAGGGTGGGGGCTCTTGATATTATCGGCATGGGGGGGGGGCACTGGTAAAAGTTTGTATTTCCTATATAATTTCCACTTCGTTCGGGGAGGGGGGAGGCAGTAGACTTTCTTAGGGGGGGGGGAGCGGATGCCTGGAAGAAACTCTGCTCGTAATGTTTGATAATTAACTGTACATTATTGATATAGGTGGGGCGGGGAAGTAGCTGGCAGAGGTAGGACTGTCATAGGGGGACTAATAGGATCATCGGAGACCAACAAAGGTGGAGGGAACTCTTTGACAGCCCAATGTGTCTTGGGCACAAACAAAGGAAAAGATGATGATGATATATATAGGCGTATCCTAGTATAGATGTTTGATTTATACTACAGTAAAATGTTGTTGCAATGAACAATATCTAAATTATGTTGTACGAAAATATTTCGTAGTAACCAACAACGTACCTCAAACCTCATAACTGACACATTTAAAGGGCAAAGGTCAAATGATGGTAGAACCGGAAGTGACGCGTCAGTGATGTAGATTTGATACTTGCACGTCTGTTGATAAAAACAGAACTGGTCAATATGTGATGGTCAACATGAACTGGTCACCATGTGTTAGTCAACATGAACTGGTCAACATGAACTGGTCAACATGAACTGGTCAACATAAACTGGTCAACATGTGCTGGTCAACATGAACTGGTCAAAATGAACTGGTCAATATGAACTGGTCAACATGAACTGGTCAACATGAACTGGTCAATATGAACTGGCCAACATGAACTGGTCAAAATGAACTGGTCAATATGAACTGGTCAAAATGAACTGGTCAATATGAACTGGTCAACATGAACTGGTCAACATGAACTGGTCAACATGAACTGGTCAACATGAACTGGTCAATATGAACTGGTCAACATGAACTGGTCAACATGAACTGGTCAACATGAACTGGTCAACATGAACTGGTCAACATGAACTGGTCACCATGAACTGGTCAACATGAACTGGTCAACATGAACTGGTCAACATGAACTGGTCAACATGAACTGGTCACCATGTGTTAGTCAACATGAACTGGTCAACATGTACTGGTCAACATGAACTGGTCAACATGAACTGGTCACCATGTGTTAGTCAACATGAACTGGTCAACATGTACTGGTCAACATGAACTGGTCAACATGAACTGGTCACCATGTGTTAGTCAACATGAACTGGTCAACATGTACTGGTCAACATAAACTGGTCAACATGCACTGCCAACATGAACTGGTCAACATGAACTGGTCACCATGTGTTAGTCAACATGAACTGGTCAACATGAACTGGTCAACATGTACTGGTCAACATGAACTGGTCAACATGAACTGGTCACCATGTGTTAGTCAACATGTACTGGTCAACATGAACTGGTCAACATGAACTGGTCAACATGAACTGGTCACCATGTGTTAGTCAACATGTACTGGTCAACATGTACTGGTCAACATGAACTGGTCAAAATGAACTGGTTAACATGTACTGATCAACATGTAGTGGTCAACATGAACTGGTCAACATAAATTGATCAACATGTTGTGGTCAACATGTACTGGTCTACATGAACTGGTCAACATGTACTGGTCAACATGTACTGGTCAACATGAACTGATCAACATAAACTGGTCAACATGTAGTGGTCAAAATAAATTGGTCAACATAAATTGGTCAACATGAACTGATCAACATAAACTGGTCAAAATAAATTGGTCAAAATAAATTGGTCAACATAAATTGGTTAACATGAACTTGTCAACATGAACTGGTCAACATGAACTGGTCAACATGAACTGGTCAACATGAACTGGTCAACATGAACTGGTCAACATAAATTGGTCACCAAACATGAACTGGTCAACATGAACTGCTCAACATGTGCTGGTCAACACGAACTGGTCAACATGTGCTGGTCAACTCGAACTGGTCAACTTGTGTTGGTCAACATGAACTGGTCAACATAAACTGGTCAACATGAACTAGTCATCTTGTACTGGTCAACATGAACTGGTCAACATGAACTGTTGTGTACTCACCGTATTGCAGAGATCCTCTAAGACAGTACACGACTTAGCATCAACGGCAGAGATTGAGCTAATTAACCAAGCCGTACTAATTAGAATTATCAACTTCATTTCAATTTGACTATAGACAAACCACCAAAACTAATACTTCCAACCCTCCTCTATAACTAGATTACTTAAATTCACTGTGTGGTTTTAAGCACATTTATATCACGTGACAAAAAGATTTTTAACAGCTGCGCGGTTTTAGATAATTAGACCAAAGTCTTAGATAATTAGTTCTAAAACGATGACAGGCTTTGTAATCTCGGGATTGTTAATTTAATGAGTGGCAGGCACCGAAAATGATAAAATATCGCGTTAGCAGTATTACAGCTTGTTTTAAATGGTCTAGAACTTGTGAGCTGCAATCAAAGATAGTATATAATTATGGTTAATTTCGAAGTCCATTTATACTAAGCTAATCATCATGTGAAATTCTTTTGTAAATTTAAACGCGTGTTAAAGTATAATTTTCCGGGAATTCCCATTGAGCTATTCGCAAGTACTGTTTGAATTTGTGGAAGTTGTAGATGGTGTGGTAGTAGGACAGGTGTGTTAGTAGGACAGGTGTGTTAGTAGGACAGGTGTGTTAGTAGGACAGGTGTGTTAGTAGGACAGGTGTGGTAGTAGGACAGGTGTGTTAGTAGGACAGGTGTGGTAGTAGGACAGGTGTGGTAGTAGGACAGGTGTGTTAGTAGGACAGGTGTGGTAGCAGGTGTGGTAGTAGGACAGGTGTGGTAGTAGGACAGGTGTGTTAGTAGGACAGGTGTGTTAGTAGGACAGGTGTGGTAGTAGGACAGGTGTGGTAGTAGGACAGGTGTGGTAGTAGGACAGGTGTGGTAGTAGGTGTGGTAGTAGGACAGGTGTGGTAGTAGGACAGGTGTGGTAGTAGGACAGGTGTGGTAGTAGGATAGGTGTGGTAGTAGGACAGGTGTGTTAGTAGGACAGGTGTGGTAGTAGGACAGGTGTGGTAGTAGGACAGGTGTGGTAGTAGGACAGGTGTGGTAGTAGGTGTGGTAGTAGGACAGGTGTGGTAGCAGGTGTGGTAGTAGGACAGGTGTGGTAGTAGGATAGGTGTGGTAGTAGGACAGGTGTGTTAGTAGGACAGGTGTGGTAGTAGGACAGGTGTGGTAGTAGGACAGGTGTGGTAGTAGGACAGGTGGGGTAGTAGGACAGGTGTGGTAGTAGGACAGGTGTGGTAGTAGGACAGGTGTGGTAGTAGGACAGGTGTGGTAGTAGGACAGGTGGGGTAGTAGGACAGGTGTGGTAGTAGGACAGGTGTGGTAGTAGGACAGGTGTGGTAGTAGGACAGGTGTGGTAGTAGGACAGGTGTGGTAGTAGGACAGGTGTGGTAGTAGGACAGGTGTGGTAGTAGGACAGTTGGGGTAGTAGGACAGGTGTGGTAGTAGGACAGGTGTGGTAGTAGGACAGGTGTGGTAGTAGGACAGGTGTGGTAGTAGGACAGGTGTGGTAGTAGGACAGGTGTGGTAGTAGGACAGGTGTGGTAGTAGGACAGGTGTGGTAGTAGGACAGGTGTGGTAGTAGGACAGGTGTGGTAGTAGGACAGGTGTGGTAGTAGGACAGGTGTGGTAGTAGGTGTGGTAGTAGGACAGGTGTGGTAGTAGGACAGGTGTGGTAGTAGGACAGGTGTGGTAGTAGGTGTGGTAGTAGGACAGGTGTGGTAGTAGGACAGGTGTGGTAGTAGGACAGGTGTGGTAGTAGGACAGGTGTGGTAGCAGGTGTGGTAGTAGGACAGGTGTGGTAGTAGGATAGGTGTGGTAGTAGGACAGGTGTGTTAGTAGGACAGGTGTGGTAGTAGGACAGGTGTGGTAGTAGGACAGGTGTGGTAGTAGGACAGGTGGGGTAGTAGGACAGGTGTGGTAGTAGGACAGGTGTGGTAGTAGGACAGGTGTGGTAGTAGGACAGGTGTGGTAGTAGGACAGGTGGGGTAGTAGGACAGGTGTGGTAGTAGGACAGGTGTGGTAGTAGGACAGGTGTGGTAGTAGGACAGGTGTGGTAGTAGGACAGGTGTGGTAGTAGGACAGGTGTGGTAGTAGGACAGGTGTGGTAGTAGGACAGGTGTGGTAGTAGGACAGTTGGGGTAGTAGGACAGGTGTGGTAGTAGGACAGGTGTGGTAGTAGGACAGGTGTGGTAGTAGGACAGGTGTGGTAGTAGGACAGGTGTGGTAGTAGGACAGGTGTGGTAGTAGGACAGGTGTGGTAGTAGGACAGGTGTGGTAGTAGGACAGGTGTGGTAGTAGGACAGGTGTGGTAGTAGGACAGGTGTGGTAGTAGGACAGGTGTGGTAGTAGGTGTGGTAGTAGGACAGGTGTGGTAGTAGGACAGGTGTGGTAGTAGGACAGGTGTGGTAGTAGGTGTGGTAGTAGGACAGGTGTGGTAGTAGGACAGGTGTGGTAGTACGTGTGGTAGTAGGACAGGTGTGGTAGTAGGACAGGTGTGGTAGTAGGTGTGGTAGTAGGACAGGTGTGGTAGTAGGACAGGTGTGGTAGTAGGTGTGGTAGTAGGACAGGTGTGGTAGTAGGACAGGTGTGGTAGTAGGACAGGTGTGGTAGTAGGACAGGTGTGGTAGTAGGACAGGTGTGGTAGTAGGACAGGTGTGGTAGTAGGACAGGTGTGGTAGCAGGTGTGGTAGTAGGACAGGTGTGGTAGTAGGACAGGTGTGTTAGTAGGACAGGTGTGGTAGCAGGTGTGGTAGTAGGACAGGTGTGGTAGCAGGTGTGGTAGTAGGACAGGTGTGGTAGTAGGTGTGGTAGTAGGACAGGTGTGGTAGTAGGACAGGTGTGGTAGCAGGTGTGGTAGTAGGACAGGTGTGGTAGTAGGTGTGGTAGTAGGACAGGTGTGGTAGTAGGACAGGTGTGGTAGTAGGTGTGGTAGTAGGACAGGTGTGGTAGCAGGTGTGGTAGTAGGACAGGTGTGGTAGTAGGTGTGGTAGTAGGACAGGTGTGGTAGTAGGACAGGTGTGGTAGTAGGACAGGTGTGGTAGTAGGACAGGTGTGGTAGTAGGACAGGTGTGGTAGTAGGACAGGTGTGGTAGTAGGACAGGTGTGGTAGTAGGACAGGTGTGGTAGTAGGACAGTTGGGGTAGTAGGACAGGTGTGGTAGTAGGACAGGTGTGGTAGTAGGACAGGTGTGGTAGTAGGACAGGTGTGGTAGTAGGACAGGTGTGGTAGTAGGACAGGTGTGGTAGTAGGACAGGTGTGGTAGTAGGACAGGTGTGGTAGTAGGACAGGTGTGGTAGTAGGACAGGTGTGGTAGTAGGACAGGTGTGGTAGTAGGACAGGTGTGGTAGTAGGTGTGGTAGTAGGACAGGTGTGGTAGTAGGACAGGTGTGGTAGTAGGACAGGTGTGGTAGTAGGTGTGGTAGTAGGACAGGTGTGGTAGTAGGACAGGTGTGGTAGTACGTGTGGTAGTAGGACAGGTGTGGTAGTAGGACAGGTGTGGTAGTAGGTGTGGTAGTAGGACAGGTGTGGTAGTAGGACAGGTGTGGTAGTAGGTGTGGTAGTAGGACAGGTGTGGTAGTAGGACAGGTGTGGTAGTAGGACAGGTGTGGTAGTAGGACAGGTGTGGTAGTAGGACAGGTGTGGTAGTAGGACAGGTGTGGTAGCAGGTGTGGTAGTAGGACAGGTGTGGTAGTAGGACAGGTGTGGTAGTAGGACAGGTGTGGTAGTAGGTGTGGTAGTAGGACAGGTGTGGTAGCAGGTGTGGTAGTAGGACAGGTGTGGTAGTAGGACAGGTGTGGTAGTAGGACAGGTGTGGTAGTAGGTGTGGTAGTAGGACAGGTGTGGTAGCAGGTGTGGTAGTAGGACAGGTGTGGTAGTAGGACAGGTGTGGTAGTAGGACAGGTGTGGTAGTAGGACAGGTGTGGTAGTAGGACAGGTGTGTTAGTAGGACAGGTGTGGTAGTAGGACAGGTGTGGTAGTAGGACAGGTGTGGTAGTAGGACAGGTGTGGTAGTAGGTGTGTTAGTAGGACAGGTGTGGTAGTAGGACAGGTGTGGTAGTAGGACAGGTGTGGTAGTAGGACAGGTGTGTTAGTAGGACAGGTGTGGTAGTAGGACAGGTGTGGTAGTAGGACAGGTGTGGTAGTAGGACAGGTGTGGTAGTAGGTGTGTTAGTAGGACAGGTGTGGTAGTAGGACAGGTGTGGTAGTAGGACAGGTGTGGTAGTAGGACAGGTGTGGTTTTTTTTGTTGAATTGACAATACATTTTTAAATGCGAAGAAATTTCTCACCGAGAATGAAAAAATTTCTAATTTACCCAGAAACCATAAGCCCTAGTAGGATATTTAGAAGAATCCCTTATTTCTTAATTAATGAGATTAAACACTAATTTTAATTCATAGTACAATTACATTATTTAACTTTTGATGGTATGGAAGGTAATTTTAAGGGAAATAATTATAATACTATCATGTTTTTAATGAATGTCTGTCATACTAACCCGGAAGTATCGTGTTCGTATCGTGGGTAGCTTAAGTAGGCCGTACATGAGTCCATCCAGCTCTGATGGGTACCCAACTCAATTTAAAGAAATTAAAGGCGACTGGGAAAAGTCCTGACCACACTATCCCCTCGTATGCCGAGGTCACAGAAACAGGTGAACTCTATCTTTCCAATCGATCCTCAGGTTCAAAGGGTAAGTGTGCAACTCCTATAAGAATGTCGCTATCGGGCTTTTGTTATAGGTTTTTGTTGTTTACACATTTTACCAACAAATTAGTGTTTTTTATGTGCGTGGGCACATCTTATGGTCGCTTTCTTTATTTTCAGTTTTGATTATGATTAATGTCAAATATAACATTAATTAATTGAATAATAAACGTTTTAATAACGAGCTTTTATGTAATAATGCACTAAAAGAGAGATTAAATTATTTTCTTTATACATATAACAATACACTACTAGTTAAATAACTAATGTCAGAAATTTGTAAATTATTGTATAAATAATTAATTAGTTATCCAATTAACTCAACTGACCCACGTGCCGAATTTCAGAGAAATTGATTGGTTAAAAGTGCTCGAAATTTTGCCCGCCCATTTCGATCTGTACAGAAAGACCAAAAGACTAAGGAAACAAGTGAAATAAAGCTTGTAAAAAGATAATGTAAATAGTAAAATGCATTTTTAATGAGTATATATTTTTATGGACAGGCTTGAGCTACGAAAGTAAAAAAGATTTTAATGGTGACTTCACCACACGATCCACCTATAGACATGGTTGGATCCTGCATGAAAAAGTTGACCAGACTTTTTTCCTCGCACGTGCAGACCAGGGCCGCGTTGTCTCGCATGTCAATCTGGGTCATATGGGTGAGTACTGCCAGAGCGGTGGGTACTCGCGTCAAGAGTGTGTTGCCCATGGATAGCACACGCAGATGTTTTAGGTTGTCGAAGGCGTCGGTGGTGACCTTGGTGATGGGGTTGTAGTCGAGTTCAAGTTCCGTGAGTACTGAGTTCGCCGGGAAGGAGTCGATGTTGAGTTCTGTGATGACGTTCTTAGCCAGGCTTAGGAATTCGAGCTGAACGGGGATGTTTTTGCCGTTGGTGAGTTTGTTGTTGGCGAGGGTGAGTCTCTTCAGGGCCGAGAGAGCTGTCCAGTCTGGTGGGATGGCGCTGAGGTTGGCGTCCACGTACAACTGTTTGAGTGTGTTTGTCAGGTGGGAGAGGGCGCCGGTGGGGATGGAACCCACGCCTTCTTGATTGAAGTGGAGGTCGGTTAGGTCTTTGAAGTTTTGGATCCAGCTCGGCCAGGCAACGACGGAGTTGTTGGTCAGGTCAAGGCGTTTGACGGACATTCCGATTGTCTGTAGAACCGGTTCGTTCCAGTTCTTGATGTCCACGTGACGCAAGACCAGTTCCTCTATGTGGGTCAGTTTGCCCAGTGCGTCAGGGATTTCGGTTATGTCCGTCCTCTCGATGTCGATATGGGTTAAGGTTAAGTAGCAGTGGTTGAAGGCGCCGCTGGAGATGGTCTTGACCTTTGAGCTTTTGATTTCAAGGTAGCGCAGTCCAAAGGGAAGGCTGTTGTCTTGGAATACGTCTATAGAGCTATTCTAAAATACAATAATAAAACAGTTAAGTGTCGGATTCAAAATAGAAATTTTAAGAAAATATTGCTGTGATTTTCCTTACAACTGTTTTTCGAAGAAATTTTACTAAAATCACCAAACATGAACGATTTGTTTAATCGCTCATCTAAATGATTTCTACATTATTTTGTAATACATTTATATATTATTTTATGATACATTTATACATTATTTTATGATACATTTATACATTTTTTAATTTTATTTTTAGAGTCTGATCGACAGTTTTCCCGAATAGCCGATTGAACTACAAAGGAGCATGCAAAAAAATTAGTCACATGCACATAGCCTAACTACACTAAACTAAGTACAGTAAACAATTAAATATGATGTCTATAGAATGACTTACCGCAAACAATCAAATATGATGTCTATAGAACGACTTACAACAAACAATCAACAATGATGTCTATAGAAGGACTTACCGCAAACAATCAACTATGATGTCTATAGAATGACTTATCGCAAACAATCAACTATGATGTCTATAGAAGGACTTACCGCAAACAATCAACTATGATGTCTATAGAATGACTTATCGCAAACAATCAAATATGATGTCTATAGAACAACTTACCGCAAACGAAATGTCCGAGACGACGACTGTACAATCGTCAAACGATGGCAGCGCTGGTAGCGTGACGCCATTGCACTCCATGACGTCACCGTGGGCTAAACATTGCTGTGAAAAATTAATGCAGCTTATGAAATAATCACAGGAATATTCGATATCACTCATGTAGTATTTTCAAATGTGTGTTTTTTTAGACAAAGCTTTATTTATTTCCATAGTTTGATAGAGACACGGATATTTAGCAAATACACAACTCTATGCTACCGTCCTACCCGAACGAAATCAATTACCAGCATATACCAGAATTGTGCATCACTAGGTGGGATGACACTCAGAGTGTGAACCCATTGTGTCGATCCTTTGTCAAAGACTCATCTTCTTCTTCTTCTTAATTTTAGTGTTGGAAGGGATCCCCTCCAAAACAATTAAGTATACGTGTCAACTGGTTATGTGCCATTGATGCCATTGACTCCGATTTCAGCCTGCTTTTATGTTTGGTATTGCTTCCATAGCCGTTAACCAACCAAGGACAAACTTAAAGGCAGCAGTTGTTTGATTTTGGAGTTGTCTCTCCTAGAAGAGTGGCTGGAGTTGTCTCTCCTAGAAGAGTGGCTGGAGTTGTCTCTCCTAGAAGTGTGGCTGTGCCCAGCTAACGAGCTTCATCTGCCCGCGGGTTGTATGACTAAATTGTTATATCTTTAGCCATTGATGTGTCGACCTTCTTTTGATGGTATCACCTGGTACAGTCTATCCCTCCCGCCCATGTAATTGACGCTACTGTCCAACTCTACATATCACAACTCAACAAAGTACTAACCCCCCTGCTTCTAATCACTCCGAGTTTAAAAAAAAGGTGTGCACGTTCCTTACCGTTGAGTAGAGATTCTGCAACACAGTGCAAGACACTGCAGACGCCGAGGACAGCAGGACGGAGAAAACTGCGGCACCAAACAGAAGAACGGCAGCCATGTTGTGTGGGCAGACGAGCTCTGTCGGCTGCTTATCACAGGACTGGCCAGATACTCCGACAATTTTTTTTGGTGAGATGCATGCCAGGTGGTGTCTCGATTGAGAGATAGGAACATGCAATGACATGCTTTAACATGGAGCTCTTGAGTTTATCTGCCGGCTGGGATGTCGGTTTTTACGTTCGTCTAACATTTTGTTTAGGAAGCTTTTACATTTTTACTTTCTCGTATATACAAAATATAGAGAAAGTCTTGTAATCGTGCAAAAAAAAAAAATCGAGATTTTTACAAATCTCGACGTTTTACACCTCACTGATACGGAAAAACATAATTTTGCAATCTTGTCCGTATGTCTGTGTGTCTGTCTGTGTGTCTGTGTGTCTGTGTGTCTGTCTGTCCGTGTGTAAACACGATAACTTGAGTACCGTTACAGCTACGTTGATGAAATTTCATATATAAGTATTTTATCGAAATCGTAGATCCGTATCAACTTTTGAGCGATTTCCGATAACCGGAAGTGGTACTTTTCCTACTTTGAATTTTTCAAAAGCCTATAACTTAAGTACTATTTCAGATAGATAAATGAAATTTCACATGTAAGTAAAAGATCTAATTCTCTACCTTCTGTTAAATTTTGAGTAATTTCCGTTGACTGGAAGTAGTAATTTACGCTACTTCCGATTTCTCAAAAAACTAATGTAAATTTTAAAAGTACTAATAATATTGCGCACCATTATGCGCTTTTTTATTTGGCGTTCACTTGGTGTGCAATTAATTTGTCTACGAGATTTTATTCTATTTTTAAAACTTAAAGTATTTAAAATGGATTAAAAATCATGTCTATAGCCTGAGTTCCCATCCCCTGTTATTTTATATAAGAATATTCGAGAAAGTTTAGGGGAGATCACTCCCGGTTTATTTTAAAAACAAATTTGAAACCAACAGTGAATAGGCTAACACTATTAGAGGATAAGCAAAGAAAAAAAAATTAAAAATACATGGTGAAGAAAGAATAATTGTATTGATAAAAAATTGAAAATTAGTAGAAAACGTTTTTTTTTTACATTTTTATCTAAGAAGGTTTCAAGTGCAGGTTAAAAAAAATTAGTTTGATGTGCCTTACCAGAGGCAGAATTTTGTTTAATATCTTTACAAAGGCATTTTCAATGCGAGCAGGTTAGAATCCGGGACGTTCTACTGACTTCAACCCGGACACGAACTCCAGACTTTCGGGTTAGCGGCCTAGCGTTCTACGGCTTTGGCCACGCCGCACAAAAGTTTATACAAGGTGTATACAGTTGACCACTTTGATTGCTATTTGGAGTTTGTATTGTCTGTTTTGTTCTGGCGACAAATGTTGTCTACAATGTATCTGTTTATATCTGTAAGGATCGCTTAAAGACCTATCTACTAGGTAATGTTGTCTACAGTGTAATGTTGGCTTGAGACCTATCTACTAGGTAATGTCTACAGTGTAATGTTGGCTTGAGACCTATCTACTAGGTAATGTCTACAGTGTAATGTTGGCTTGAGACCTATCTACTAGGTAATGTCTACAGTGTAATGTTGGCTTGAGATCTATCTACTAGGTAATGTCTACCGTGTAATGTTGGCTTGAGACCTATCTACTAGGTAGTGTTGTCTACAGTGTAATGTTGGCTTGAGACCTATCTACTAGGTAATGTTATCTACAGTGTAATGTTGGCTTGAGACCTATCTACTAGGTAATGTCTACAGTGTAATGTTGGCTTGAGACCTATCTACTAGGTAGTGTTGTCTACAGTGTAATGTATGTTGGCTTGAGACCTATCTACTAGGTAATGTCTACAGTGTAATGTTGGCTTGAGACCTATCTACTAGGTAGTGTTGTCTACAGTGTAATGTTGGCTTGAGACCTATCTACTAGGTAATGTCTACAGTGTAATGTTGGCTTGAGACCTATCTACTAGGTAATGTCTACAGTGTAATGTTGGCTTGAGACCTATCTACTAGGTAATGTTGTCTACAGTGTAATGTTGGCTTGAGACCTATCTACTAGGTAGTGTTGTCTACAGTGTAATGTTGGCTTGAGACCTATCTACTAGGTAATGTCTACAGTGTAATGTTGGCTTGAGACCTATCTACTAGGTAGTGTTGTCTACAGTGTAATGTTGGCTTGAGACCTATCTACTAGGTAATGTTGTCTACCATGTAATGTTGGCTTGAGACCTATCTACTAGGTAATGTCTACAGTGTAATGTTGGCTTGAGACCTATCTACTAGGTAATGTTGTCTACAGTGTAATGTTGGCTTGAGACCTATCTACTAGGTAATGTCTACAGTGTAATGTTGGCTTGAGACCTATCTACTAGGTAATGTTGTCTACAGTGTAATGTTGGCTTGAGACCTATCTACTAGGTAATGTTGTCTACAGTGTAATGTTGGCTTGAGACCTATCTACTAGGTAATGTCTACAGTGTAATGTTGGCTTGAGACCTATCTACTAGGTAATGTCTACAGTGTAATGTTGGCTTGAGACCTATCTACTAGGTAATGTCTACAGTGTAATGTTGGCTTGAGACCTATCTACTAGGTAATGTTGTCTACAGTGTAATGTTGGCTTGAGACCTATCTACTAGGTAATGTCTACAGTGTAATGTTGGCTTGAGACCTATCAACTAGGTAATGTCTACAGTGTAATGTTGGCTTGAGACCTATCTACTAGGTAATGTTGTCTACAGTGTAATGTTGGCTTGAGACCTATCTACTAGGTAATGTCTACAGTGTAATGTTGGCTTGAGACCTATCTACTAGGTAATGTTGTCTACAGTGTAATGTTGGCTTGAGAACTATCTACTAGGTAATGTCTACAGTTTAATGTTGGCTTGAGATCTATCTACTAGGTAATGTCTACCGTGTAATGTTGGCTTGAGACCTATCTACTAGGTAGTGTTGTCTACAGTGTAATGTTGGCTTGAGACCTATCTACTAGGTAATGTCTACAGTGTAATGTTGGCTTGAGATCTATCTACTAGGTAATGTCTACCGTGTAATGTTGGCTTGAGACCTATCTACTAGGTAGTGTTGTCTACAGTGTAATGTTGGCTTGAGACCTATCTACTAGGTAATGTCTACAGTGTAATGTTGGCTTGAGATCTATCTACTAGGTAATGTCTACCGTGTAATGTTGGCTTGAGACCTATCTACTAGGTAGTGTTGTCTACAGTGTAATGTTGGCTTGAGACCTATCTACTAGGTAATGTCTACAGTGTAATGTTGGCTTGAGATCTATCTACTAGGTAATGTCTACCGTGTAATGTTGGCTTGAGACCTATCTACTAGGTAGTGTTGTCTACAGTGTAATGTTGGCTTGAGACCTATCTACTAGGTAATGTCTACAGTGTAATGTTGGCTTGAGACCTTCTCTCTTAGGTAATGTTGTCTACAGTGTAATGTTGGCTTGAGACCTAGATCTATCTACTAGGAATGTCTATAGTGTATCTACTAGGTTTTGTTCAGCCCAGTTCTCTCATAATGTTTTGAGCCTTTGCTCTACAGAGTAAATTAGCGTTACATCCAGTAAAAGTAGTTGGTTATGTTTCAGATGGGAAAATTCATGGAGGCAGATGAAGTAGAGTACATGTGGTTGTTTTATTTTTACCTCGGGTAAGAAAGGCTTATGTGATAATAGCTGTCTAGCCGAGCATACCATCAAAAGTCGGTGATCCTAAATGATAATGAAATATCGGTGAACTGTCAAAACGGCCCATGACAAAATGGGCCCGATAAATCTGCTCCCGATATAAACACCTTGTCAAAATAACTCTGACGAAAGTGCCTTTAACAAAAAAAAAACAGCCGGTAAAACAAAACTCAGGACAAAAAGACCCGCGACAAAGTGGCTTCCAACAAAATAACCCCAAATGACATATCGAAATTTTGGCTCCTGACAAAAAGCCTCCCACAGCAAATTGGCTTTTAGTAATAAGACACGAATCACACGAGTTCAAAAGAAAATAGCTTACATGCCGTTTATTAAAAAACAAGTGTTTACATGGGTAGCCGGACACTAATTATTTACAAGGGAAACTGCGACAATCTCTCTGTCCATTTTGACACCAACAATCGCCACAGTCGTTCTTGTTCCTGGCTTTGTACTTCATCGGTCCATGGTGGGGGATCGTTTTACCGTCCTCACTACGATAGGAAGTATAAAGATTTGATGATATTATGTTTATATATATATATATATATATATATATATATATATATATATATATATATATATATATATATATAATATATATATAAAGCAATGTATGTTTGTGTGTGTGTCTGTCTTTTATGCATTACTACACCTCTCATCACATCGCCGTGAAATTTTAGGAAGATGTTGTGGATATTCCTGGGGAGGTTTCTGCGGGAAAAAAATGTCAAATTCGCAGGGGTGTCGCCTCGACAGGGCGCAATTTGTTTTTTCTCTATATACGGTATATAACAATAAAAGTCGATTTTGGTTTGACATCGTTCATCCGATAGCCATGAGCCTTTGGGGAGCTCATTATAACACTCTAGGGAAGGATTCTGTAAAAAAATAATTTTTAATTTTGCAAGGGCGGCGTCTCGGAAGGGTGCGATTTTTCTCTACATGTGGTATATAAAAATAATAAAAGTGAATTGCAGTGACACTGTTCACACGATCGCCATGAAACTTTAGGAAGATGTTGAGGATATTCCTGTGGAGGTTTCTGTGCTAAAAACATTTTCAAATTCACAGGGGTGGCGCCCCGGCAGGGCGCGATTTGTTTTCTCTCTATATATGGTATATAAAAATAAAAGTCGATTGCGGTCTCACAACGTTAATCCGATAGCCATCAAACTTTAGGGACTTGATTAGAACACTCCAGGGAAGGGTTCTGTAAAAAAAAGTCGTTTTTATTTTCGCAAGGGCGGCGCCACAGGAAGGTGCGATTTGCTCTATATACGGTATATACAAATAAACGTCGATTGCGGTTTCACAGCGTTCATCCGATTGCCATCAAACTTTGGGGAGTTTATTAGAACACTCTGGGGAAGGGTTCTGAAAAAAAAATCATTTTTAATTTCGCAAGGGCGGCGCCACGGGAGGGTGTGATTTTTTTCTATGTACGGTATATAAAAATAAAAGTCGATTATGGTTTGACACCGTTCATCCGATAGCCATGAAACTTTGGGGAGTTGATTAAAATACTACCTGGAAGGTTTCTGCAAAAAATATTTTTTTTTAATTTTGCAAGTGCGGCGCCGTGGGAGTGTGCGATTTTTCTATATGTACGGTATATACAAATAAAAGACGATTGCGGTTCGACACAGTTTATCCTGGTGCCATAAAACTTTAGGGAGTTGATGAATACTCCCGATAAGGTTTCTGGGGTGGGGGTGGGTGGGTGGTGGTGGTGGGAGGGGGGATTTAATTTTGCACTGGAGGCCCACCGGCAGGATGCCAATTGGCGCCCTGTTCTTCACCGTGAGCGCTATTGCGACTACGTTGGGTCTAAACAGCGTGACAGACAATGGATAGGATGGGGCGTTACAATCACTACATTTAATCAGGCGTGTCCGCCGGCGCCCTGGTAGGGTGCGATTTGGCTGCAAACAAAAATTTCAGTTTCGGTCCACAAATGCTCACATGGGCCGCTCTGGGCCATGTAATACTTTTTATTTTAATAATAAGAAAAACTAACCAAGGCTAGATTATTAACTGGGGTGTTTCTTTTTGTCCGTAAAAAATCCAGTTTCGTCACTTTGTGAATGATGCAATTAGCATCTATTTTTAGATAATCCAATAAGATAATTGAGATCGAGCATCTAAGAATAGACCATTATTAACGCTAACATATTGCATCAGTCACATTTATGTTTAAAACACGTCAAATAATTTTTTTATGTGTTAAATAACAAATCCTGTTCATTCGTGTCACTTTAGTGAATGACGCAATTTGCATCATTGTTAACAGGATGCTATTTGGCACGATGGCGCCTGTTTTTTTTTAAGGAACTAGGGGTCGTACGCCGCCGGTGGTGTAATCGGGGGGAGGGGGGCTGCTGAGAGCGCCCCTCTACGTCTCTGACACATGGGCGGTCACCGAAGTGTGTTCTACCATATTATTTCGGTGAGTGTATAATGTACACTCAAAGTTTTCATGCGGTAATGTAGGTATTTATGATCTAAGCGCAAGCATTGTTTACTTTTAAATGACTCACTTTTAGAAAACAAGGTTACGCGTCTAAGAATATAGGATTGTTAACGTACGCTAGTATTATATAAACAGGGACTCGGAATGTTCTAGATTTAAGAAGTAAAAGCTAGTGTATCAAAAACATGCCAGTTACCTACACATTGATAAGACAACCCTTACTGACGTAGCATAAATTAAAACAGTGACCCACAAACTTTCACCTTAACCCCGGCTAACGAAGCAAAGCTCAACAATGACCCCCAACCTTTGACCCCAACACTGACCTGCAATTTGCCCTGACGACCATACACTCCTTCCGGCCGCATTCGTTTGCACAGCACATGCTAAACCTGTCACAGTGCCTGTCAGACTGGCAGTCGCTGAGACACAGGGTCGATGGCATACGCCTGCACACAGGACAAACTGTAAGGACATACATGAGATATTTTTTAAAAAAATACGTCACCACAGGGCAAACTGTAATGACATACAAATTTGTTTTTTTTTAAATACGTCACCACAGGGCAAACTGTAATGACATACATGAGATATTTTTAAAAAAATACGTCACCACAGGGCAAACTGTAATGACATACACATTTGTTTTTTTTAAATACGTCACCACAGGGCAAACTGTAATGACATACATGAGATTTTTTTTTAATACGTCACCACAGGGCCAACTGTAATGACATACACATTTGTTTTTTTTTAAATACGTCACCTACAGGAGTTTCCTTTTTAAATACGTGAGCACAGGTGAAACTATGTGAACCTTAAATACGTAAGCACAGGTGAAACTATGTGAACCTACAGTAGTTTTCTTTTTAAATACGTAAGTACAGGTGAAATTATGTGAACCTTAAATATGTAAGCACAGGTGAAACTATGTGAACCTACAGGAGTTTCCTTTTTAAATACGTGAGCACAAGTGAAACTATGTGAACCTTAAATTCGTAAGCACAGGTGAAACTATGTGAACCTTAAATTCGTAAGCACAGGTGAAACTATTTGAACCTACAGGAGTTTCCTTTTTAAATACGTGAGCACAGGTGAAACTATGGCGACATGTAGGAGTTTTTTTTTTAATTACGCGGCTTGACTGTCGTGATACAAGTTTCATGCTGTTATCTTTGTAGACTGTTTTATGTTTCCAATTACGTGATACACGCTTAATCATACAATTTTATTATGGGGTCGTCCATATGTGACGTCACACTGTAGGGGAAGGGGGTGGATCCGTAATTTTGTGACGGTGTTTGATGAGGAGAAGGGGGTTAGATGTTGTGACGTCACATTTTTGCATTATAAAAAAGCAATGTTAGAAAACGAGTTTTAGCCGCTATTTCGCGTTTTAGAAAACAGTTTTAATAAATTGTAAAGAAAATTGTTCAAAATACTCTACGTTGACAGAGTTCTGACAAGATTTTGGAAAAAATATCGATATTTAAAAAAAATTCAACAGCAATTTTGAGGGGGGGGGGGGTTGTAGGCTGAGGTGTGACGTCATTTTAGGAGGGGGGTCTGGTTTTTTTTTTGAAGACGTGTGACGGAGGGGAGTGGGGAGGTAAAGATCGCAAAAAAAGCGTGACGTCATTTATGGATGAACCCTATACTAGTATCATTATATTAGCTTTAAAATACAAGTATCATGATACAAGATTCATAAGAAGTTTGTAAGAGAAATTGTTATACTTCTATTTACTTGAAACAAATGTTCTCGAAACAAATTTTATGATACAAGTTTTATGATTGCACATTGTGTCTCAAGTGTTTTGTGATGATTTTCAGGATTCTATTATAATCTTCAGTTATCGTGATTGTATCTTGGTTTAAGATTTCTTATCGTTTAAAAATAGATTCAAACACTCACATGTCTTGAGCAAAAAAGACCCAGACTGTTTACTAACAGCGACCATCCAAATTGATATCAGAGAAACAGAAAGGAACAGAGTAGATTTCATCTTCTTTCTTTGGTAGGCAATTCACTTTAAGCTGAGAAAAAAGTGCGTTAAGGATTTTTAACACAGATTCACATTTTGGTCAAAGTTTTAAACCAAAGTTCGTAAAAGACGTTTTAATAATAAGCTTTTATCTAATTAAGTTCTAAAAAGGAGAAAATAATTAATTTTCTTTAAATTTTGGGAAAAAAAAAACCACTTTTTCGTTCTTAATTTTAGTGTTGGAAGGGATCCCCTCAGGCACAATTAAGTATACGTGTCAATTGATTATTCGCCGTTTAGGTAGGCGACTCCGATTTCAGTCTGGTTTTTTTTTATTTGCTTCCATAGCCTTTGATAACCAAGAACAGACTACAAGGCAGCAGTTGTCTCTCCTAGATGAATGGTTGTAAAGTGGCTGTCTTCAGCTAACGAGCCTCATCTACCCGAGGGTTCGAACTTGGGACTTTTCGGTTTAGCAACCATGAGCTTTACCGACTCGACCACGCCGCCCCCCTAACGCTAAATTTTTACAAGTTGTTCTGTGTATGTAGGTGGGGTTTAAATATTGATGCCGTGAGTTGCGAGTTCGTAACCAATGCGACTTGACTTAATCATCTTTGTTCAATGAGGTGCATATGGCCTCTTGAATGACGTAATACTTTGACTAGCTCATTGAAAAGTTTAATTTTAAACTCGGCACGGATATTCAAAAGGGCAGAAGTAGTACAAAATATTAGATGAAAGAGAAACGTAGACTAAATTTCAAATATTTCAAATTGAAGATGGAAATAGTTTGTCTAAACAAAGCTATATGACTAAATAATAACATAGATGTTTAACCTTACGAAATTCGTTACCTGTACACGGGAAGCACAATAGTTCAGCTTACACTAAGTGCGCTAGTTCGATATTAAAATAAACAAATTGGTTTTAAGACAGGCTTGGTGAGCTGGTCGTAAATTTTGATTCAGCCTAATGAGTTTTTTTGTGTGCAGTAACACGGTGGTTTTAATGTAGTTCTAATGATTTTTAAAGTATGGGGAGGGGGGGGGGTATTGGAGGGAGGAGAGAGCAGTTTCTTTCTGACTTATTTCTCCGGAGGGGAAGAGGAGGTGAAGGGGCATTTGATATTTTCGAATGGTGTGGGGGGCGGACTAGATTATCCAGATTGGGGAGGGTTAAAATATATGTCTTCTATATAAATTCCGTTTCGCGGGGGTTCTAGACTTTCTTCGGGGGGTGGGGGGCCGAGGGAGGGGGTGGATGCCTGGAAGAAACTATGGGGGGGGGTGTAGTGTGGCTGTCAAGTGGGCGATAAACAGACACTAGGGATTTGCACAAACATAAGGGAAGGTAAGTATCAAGTAGGAGCAGACGAATTGAATTTTAGTCAGAGTTTCTTCCAGGCATCTCTTCGGGGGGGACAAAGCCCCCCCGAAAATATTTTACCGCCCCCCCCCCCCCCCGAACGAAATGAAATTTATATAATTTATATAGAAAATATATACTTTTAACAGTGTCCGCCCCCCCGGAGAAAGTTTACCGCCCCCCCCCCCGAAGATTTCAAGTGCCCCCCCCCCCCCCCCCCCGGAGAAAAAAGTCTGGAAGAAACACTGATTTTAGTCACACTGTATCTGTTTCTCTAGTTTGTTCTCGTTGATTGTATCTGTTTCCTTAGTTCGTGAAGTAAATCTGTTAGAGTTAATTGAAATGAATGTTTGTATTTTAAATCTGGATGTTAGCTGAGACAAGCTCCTAAAGAGTTGGTTTATGTTGTAGTCCATTTAGACCGCTGTCGTGGCTAATGGTTTATTTGTATTATTTTTAGTGAAGTGAAGAATTATTTTTAGACCTGGTTATCCATTACCCAGATGAAGTAGAGATTATATGTTTCTTGACCTGCAAAATATGAAGGGATGGTGTTGTCAGCACTTTACCCAGCCGCCTTTACTTTCCTTAACATAAGTTAGGTACCCATCAGAGCTGGGTTGACTTGAATTCTGACCCTAACTCAAGACTTTCGACTTAGTAGCCTAGCGCCCTACCGCTTAGGCCACGCCGTCCCATGGTAAGAATATGAGAGACAACCATGTCTGATTGCAAATTTGGAGGTTGTATTGGCAGATTACCTACCGTGATATTGGCTCCAGACAAAAAGGCTCCCAATACATGGGCTCACAGCATATCGACTCCATCCATTGAGACACGAATCACACACAAACAGCGGTTGTGAACTAATTCAAAACAAAACAGTCTACATGCCGTTTATTGACAAACAATTGTTTACATGGGTAGCCATGGTTTGCAATGCCAGACACTAGGGACAAGGGAAGCTGCGACAATCTCTATTTCCATTCTGACACCAACAAGTACCACAATCTTTCTTGTCCCTGGCATTGTACTTCATCGGTCCATGATGGGGGATCGTTTTACCGTCCTCACTTAGATAGGAAGAATAAAGTTTTGAGGATATTATATATATATATATATATATATATATATATATATATATATATATATATATATATATATATAGAGGGACTCGGAATGTTCTAGATTTAAGAAGTAAAAGCTAGCGTATCAAAAACATGACAGTGACCTACACATTGATAAGACAACCCTTACTGACGTAGCATAAATTAAAACAGTGACCCACAAACTTTCACCTTAACCCCGGCTAACAAAGCAAAGCTCAACAGTGACCCCCAACCTTTGACCCCAACACTGACCTGCAGTATGCCCTGACGACCATACACTCCTTCCCGCCGCATTCGTTTTCACAGCACATGCTAAAGTCCCTGTGAAACTTGCAGTCGCTGAGACACAGGGTCGATGGCATGTGCTTGAGCGTAGGACAAACTGTAAGGACATACATGTTTTTTTTTTAAATACGTCACCACAGGACAAACTGTAAGAACATACATGAGATATTTTTAAAAAACAAGTTAATAAAAAGTCTAGTGACAATTTAAGCGCAATTTCCTTTCGTTATCCATAACAATTTTTAATTTTTTGTGACCGAACGAAAGGATATTTTTTTGCGCTAAAAAAAGACAACTATATTAACCTATATCAACGGAAATAGTTTTATTTTAACGAGTAGACCTACACGATGCTCAGTTTAAAAAAGTAGTAAATATCATCCTAGGCCTACACGATGCTTAGTTTTAAAAACATATTAAAATTTTTGTGACCGAACGAAAGGATATTTTTGAAAACTTTCTTCGGCAATATTGTTCTAAATTATGGCAGGAATCGATTGGTAAATGTTTCAAGCCGCTAAGTGGTCTGGTTGTCGAGATATGGGCAAAAAACTGAATGTTTTCGATGTTTTTTGGCTTTTCCGGGAAATCCAGAAAGGAATTCCGGGAATTTTTTTTGGCCCACAATCATTCTCGGAACTTGCTTAACATATTTGGTTTGGAACTAGTCCTCGATATTGCTTCGTTGAGGAGGAGATACGACTTAAAGCTGCGGAGAGATCCACACATCCATCCATCCAGAAATGACGCATTATTAAACGCAATTGCCAGTATGGAAATTGCGCTAAAATTACGTCACCACAGGGCAAACTGAAATGACATACACGTTTTTTTTTTGTTTTAAAATACGTCACCACAGGGCAAACTGAAATGACATACATGTTTTTTTTTTGTTTTAAAATACGTCACCACAGGGCAAACTGTAATGACATACGTGAGTTGTTTTGGGTTTTTCAATACGTCACCACAGGACAAACTGTAATAGTAAAAAGGAGATTTTTTTAATTACGTGAAATACAGGCGTTTTTAAAAATAAGTAACCACACGGCTAGCATTGGCATCAAGCAGGAGTCTCCTTTTTAAATATGTTATCACAGGTGAAACTATGGGAACATACAGGAGTCTCCTTTTTAAATACGTGAGCACAGGTGAAACTATGGGAACATACTGGAGTTTCCTTTTTAATACGTGAGCACAGGTGAAACTATGGGGAACATACAGGAGTTTTCCTTGTTAAATATGTTATCACAGGTGAAACTATGGCAACATACAGGAGTTTCCTTTTAAATACGTGAGCACAGGTGAAACTATGGGAACATTCAGGAGTTTCCTTTTTAAATATGCGAGCACAGGTGAAACTATTTGAACCTACAGGAGTTTCCTTTTTAAATACGTGAGCACAGGTGAAACTATGGCGACATGTAGGAGTTTTTTTTTTAATTACGCGGCTTGACTGTCGTGATACAAGGTTCATGCTGTTATCTTTGTAGACTGTTTTTTGTTTCCAATTACGTGAGATACGCTTAATCATACAATTTTATTATGGGGTCGTCCATAAATGACGTTACACTCGTAGAAAAGGGGGTTGATCCGTAATTTTGATACGGTGTGTGATTAGGGGAAGGGGGGGGGGTTAGATGTTGTGAGGTCACACTTTTGCATTATAAAAAAGCAATGTTAGAAAACGAGTTTTAGCCGGGGGAGGTAAAGATCGCAAAAAAAGCGTGACGTCATTTATGGATGACCCCTATACTAGTATCAGTATATTAGCTTTAAAATACAAGTACCATGATGCAAGATTCATAGAACTTTCTAACAGAAATTTTTATACTTCTATTTACTTGAAACAAATTTTCTCGAAACAAATTTTATGATACAAGCTTTAATATTGCACAGAGTATCTCAAATGTTTTGTGATGATTTCAGGATTCTATTTTTTATTTTCAGTTATCGTGATTGTATTCTTGTTTAAGATTTTTTATCGTCTAAAAATAGATTCAAACACTCACTTGTCTTGAGCAAAAAAGACCCAGACTGTTTACTAACAGCGACCATCCAAATTGATATCAGAGAAACAGAGAGGAACAGAGAAGATTTCATCTTCTTTCTTTTGTAGGCAATTAACTTTAAGCTGAGAAAAAAGTGCGTTAAGGAGTTTTTTAACACAGATTCACATTTTTGATCAAAGTTTAAAACCAAAGTTCGTAAAAGACATTTTAGTAACAAGCTTTTATGTAATTAAATTCTGAAAAGGAGAAAATAATTAATTTTCTTTAAATTTTGGAAGAATGAACCACTTCTTCGGGGTCATCCATAAATGACGTCACGCTTTTTTGACGATTTTTACCTCCCCTCTCCCCTCCGTCACACGTCGTCACAAAAAGCCAGACCCCCCCCCCCTAAAATGACGTCACACCTCAACCTACAACCCCCCCCCCCTCAAAATTGCAGTTGAATTTTTTTAAAACATCGATATTTTTCCAAAATCTTGTCTAAGAGTATTACAAATTTATTAAAAACAGTTATCGGAAACGCGAATAACGTCTAAAATTTGTTTACTAACATTGCTTTTTTATAAAGCAAAAATCGGTGACGTCGCAACATCTGAACCCACCCCCCCCCCCCCTCATTACACATCGTCCACAAATTACAGACACACCACTCCCCCCTACGAGTGTGACGTCATTTATGGATGACCCCTTCTTCGTTTTTAATTTTAGTGTTGGAAGGGATCCCCTCCAGCAAATTAAGTAGAGGGGGTGGAAGCAGGCGTTGTAACTGAAATAGCAATATTAACAGAAAGTGATATTTCAACGCCAGGGGTAGACAAAGGTACAGAAAATAGTCCATGTAAAGACAAGTAGTCAGAAACCAACGGGATCCGAACCTACAATTCCACACGGCACGTTTTCGCCTTCGCCGTTTATTAAAGCTAGCGGTCTGACAAAATTAAGTATACGTGTCAATTGGTTATTCGTAATTTAGGTAGTTGACTCTGATTTCAGCCTGCTTTTCCTTTTTGGATTTGCTTCCATAGCCTTTGTCCAACAAAGAACAAACTACAAGGCAGCAGTTGTCTCTCCTAGATGAATGGTTGTAAAGTGGCTGTCTTCAGCTAACGAGCCTCATCTACCCGAGGGTTCGAACTTGGGACTTTTCGGTTTAGCAACCATGAGTTTTACCGACTCGACCACGCCGCCCCCCTAACGCTAAATTTTTACAAGTTGTTCTGTGTATGTAGGTGGGGTTTAAATATTGATGCCGTGAGTTGCGAGTTCGTAACCAATGCGACTTGACTTAATCATCTTTGTTCAATGAGGTGCATATGGCCTCTTGAATGACGTAACAGTTTGACTAGCTCATTGAAAAGTTTAATTTTAAACTCGGCACGGATATTCAATAGGGCAGAAGTAGTACAAAATATTAGATGAAAGAGAAATGCAGACTAAATTTCAAATATTTCAAATTGAAGATGGAAATAGTTTGTCTAAACAAAGCTATATGACTAAATAATAACATAGATGTTTAACCTTACGAAATTCGTTACCTGTACACGGGAAGCACAATAGTTCAGCTTAAACTAAGTGCGCGAGTTCGATATTAAAATAAACAAATTGGTTTTAAGACAGGCTTGGTGAGCTGGTCGTAAATTCTGATTTAGCCTAATGGGGTTTTTTGTGTGCAGTAACACGGTGGTTTTAATGTAGTTCTAATGATTTTTAAAGTATGGGGAGGGGGGGGGTATTGGAGGGAGGAGAGAGCAGTTTCTTTCTGACGTATTTCTCCGTGGGGGGGGGGGAGTGGCATTTGACATTATCGATGGGGGTGGGGGGCGGACTAGATTCTCCAGATTGGGGAGGGTTAAATTATATGTCTTCTATATAATTCCATTTCGCGCGGGGGCTAGACTTTCTTCGGGGGGTGGGGGGCAGGGGGGGGGATGTAGTGTGGCTGTCAAGTGGGCAATAAACAGACACTAGGGATTTGCACAAACATAAGGAAAGGTAAGTATGAATTAGGAGCAGAAGAATTGAATTTTAGTCACACAAGCTGTGTCTGTTTCTCTAGTTTGTTCTCGTTGATTGTATCTGTTTCCTTAGTTCGTGAAGTAAATCTGTTAGAGTTAATTGAAATGAATGTTTGTATTTTAAATCTGGATGTTAGCTGAGACAAGCTCCTAAAGAGTTGGTTTATGTTGTAGTCCATTTAGACCGCTGTCGTGGCTAATGGTTTATTTGTATTATTTTAAGTGAAGTAAAGAATTATTTTTAGACCTGGTTATCCATTACCAAGATGAAGTAGAGATTAAATGTTTCTTGACCTGGAAATATGAAGGGATGGTGTTTTCAGCACTTTACCCAGCCGCCTTTACTTTCCTTAACATTAGTTAGGTACCCATCAGAGCTGGGTGGACTCAGAGACCTTCTACTGACTTGAACTCTGATCCGAACTCAAGACTTTCGAGTTAGTAGCCTAGCGCCCTACCGCTTAGGCCACGCCGTCCCATAGTAAGAATATGAGAGGCAACCATGTCTGATTGCAAGTTTGGAGTTTGTATTGGCAGATTACCTACCGCGATACTGGCTCCAGACAAAAAGGCTCCCAATACATTGGCTCACAGCATATCGACTCCATCCATTGAGAGAAGAATAACACACAAACAGCGCTTGTGAACTAATTCAAAACAAAACAGTCTACATGCCGTTTATTGACAAACAATTGTTTACATGGGTAGCCATGGTATGGAATGCCAGACACTAGGGACAAGGGAAACTGCGACAATCTTTATGTCCGTTCTGACACCAACAAGTACCACAATCTGTGTTGTCCCTGGCGATGTACATCATCTGTCCATGATGGGGGATCGTTTTACCGTCGTACTCACTAAGATAGGAAGTATAAAGTTTTGATGATATTATATATATATATATATATATATATATATATATATATATATATATATATATATATATATATATATATATATATATATATATACAGAGCCGGCGTTAGGGGTACGCGGGGCCTATGGCCAACCATCCGCGCGGGGCCTTATATTTTTTTCATTGGTGTCTAAAACATGTACAGTGAGGCGTATTTTTTCTTCTCAGCGCGAATTAATATTTATAACGATATATATGGTATTTTTTAAGCTGTTTATCAATGTCGTATTAACTTTAAGACACTGATTAACAAATAATTTGTTTACTTAGAAGTGCTTTTGAAACATTGCTTGTTTCTGTTAAGGCTTTTTGTTTGAAAAGTAAAAAATAAAACAGATATAAGTTTGATACACCCATTAAAGAGACGATGAACGTCAGCTTCAAACCTGATTTTTTTACATTAATGTTTATTTATGAAAATCTTACCAGTACGTTTACAAACGAAGATCTACTTTTCTTGCCTTACGTGACTGGAACTGTTAGCAAGATTCTGTAGGCGATAGCCGTATTGGGAAAGGAATCCCGAATACTCCAAATGTACTGGCACTGTTTGGTTGACTTAATACCTTCGGGCACTTTGAAGCAACGTTAAATCGGTCCACAGTGGCAGGTGATAGTATCGATATTTTCTCAATTTATCGAGTGTTAACAGGGGCATTCAAAGTGTGTGGATGCCGGGGAAAATAGCAAAACATTGATAGATTTCGGAATAAGCTCGAATTGTGAAAAACACTGTTTACAGCTATAGATATCCAAAGGAAATGACTCTCAAATGTAATCACGGACGCTCAGTAAGGTGGAACACTGGGGGGGGGGGGGTGACAGTTGATGGAGTGAGGTGAAGCCCGTGAAGGATAACTGTACATTTAAATCTATGGGATGCCAAACCCTAAAAAAAATGAGTTCGGGTACTACGTTACTGGATCTCTGACCGCAGCCATTCAAGAGAAGGTGCGTGTTTATAGAGCGTCCGCGTATTACATTAAAGGTTAAGACCGCGTTCTCACAAGAGAAGGTCCGTGTCTATAATTAGAAAGTGAACCATGTGACAGCCAGCTTCATGTTATTTATGAGTTTCGCGATGGCATGTTCGGACTGCCGGTAATTTAGACGTTTTAGAAATCAGGAGAACTTTGCCATAAAACAGTCTCGGCCCGATGTATCAAACAGTATAGACTTTTTAATTTGTTTAGTGTGCCTACACTATTTTGAAACAAGAATCACTATGGCCTTAACTATTATACTGAATATCCCTACACAGAGGCGTAGCGGGGGGTGGGGGGGGGGGGTGCGGATCGCACCGTGTGACACCTTTTAGAGGGGTGACACCAAGGCAAAAAAATAGCAAAATATATAGAGAAAAACTTGAAGGGGGTGCAAATCGAAAGTTTGAGGTGTGTGTGTGTGTGGGGGGGGGGGGGGGTTGCAAATCAAAAGTTTGAGGAGGGGGGGGGGTCGCTACGCCTCGGGAAGGGGGGGGTGACACCATTAAGTGCCGCACCGGGTGACACCCGACCTCGCTACGCCACTGTCCATACAATTAATTAAAATAAACATGTGCTTAATCACTTTACAAATACCGTTAAAGTTTACCAAAATGAAAATGGACATAATTGCTGTATAAATGCACTTCGAAAATATAAAAATAAATACAAGTATAATGTATTTAAAGATGACCTGGCAATATATAAAATAAATATGAACATAATTACTGTATGGATGCCTATCAAACGTATCGTGGTGAATATGCATAAAAGATGTTACACAAAAGATGCCAAAACGGTGTATAAATTATGATTTTAGGGATAAATACTCTGGATTTCCGGGGCATGTCCCCATCCGCTCCCCCCCCCCCCCTCCTCCTCTGCAAGCCATCAACAATTTCGGCCATTTAGTTGGGTTTTTTTTTAATTTAATTCAGCAAAGATTATTTAAGTTTACAAACTAATTCAGGCAACAATATATATTATATATATATATATATATATATATATATATATATATATATATATATATATATATATATATATATATATATATATATATTATATAGGCCTATATAGCAGCTATTAAACTTAATTTTTTTAAATCAATTCAATTAGGCCTAACTGGCTTTGGTTTTTTTTCTATTGTCATTTAAACTGAAATCTAGGTCTTTGTGAGTGACTGTTACTAGGATCTAGATCTATATTCTATAGGCTTAGGTATAGGCCATAAGGGACGGTGGGGCTATTGTATAAGTCACAGATCTAGATTCCATAACTGTAACTATTGATCACTATTCTATAACCCAACTCCAAAACTTTGCCTCCACACTTTTACTCTATCAATGGTATCATACTTCATATGGTACTTCTTTTCCCTCAGTCAAGTGAAAGTAAAGAAAGGCAACTAAAATTGTTTGGAATTGTTTTTTTAAAAAAGCCCCAACAACCAATTAGACATTTGTGCCCAGTTTTTTTTTTTTGTTTATGTGTGTATTCATTTTGACAAGTAGATTCTAATTTATATAATTTAATAATACTATACTGTTATTATTATAGAAAATCTAGTATCAGTAATTACTTATTACCTTTCACCTTTCATGTTTTTTTTTCAATTATGATATTAAGTTAAAAGCAGTAATAAAAGTAGGTCTTGCCCAATCTATTTTATTACTGTGTGCCAGTGTATAATAATGAGATATGTTAAAAGATCACAAGTATCATCAATGATCATGTAGCTTGCTTCATTTCAATCATCACTAGATTTCTATAGAAATGGCCTGATGCTTGCATTAAAAAATGTGCAGTTTACTCTGATTTACATTCATGTTATAAAGACATTGACAACCCCCCACCCCCTAAATCTTACAAGACAATATATGTCTTACTTTCATGTTAGCCAATCAATAATTGCAAACCAAAATTATGCTGTTAATTGTAAATAATAGGGCATGATTTATAATTATTTCAATATTTTTTCTCTATAAAACTATGCATTTTTTTGCAGCCCCTTGATAATTTTCAGTCAGGTGCTTCATCTAGATGTATCACTGAAGTCTGAACCAATATGAAGCCTATATGAGTATATTTTCCAGCATAAACTATTTAAAATTGAAACAGTTGAACAACACATGGATGTGACAATATAAGCTAAAAATATTTTAAGAAAACCTTTTATTTTTAAAAAATATTTTTTAATCCTCAATCAAGCCACAACATCCATAACAGAAAAAGAAAAGGTTACAAAGCAAAATGTCATTGAAATGTTCACATTTTCCATTTTAAAATTTGTTCCAATTTTTGGGAAAATATTTTTTGCTTAAAAATATTTTAAACTTCATCTCTGAACACACATTCAATAAGTGAAGTTTAATCTCTGGCTTAAGTTTTTGATTTCTTAAAAAAAAAAATATGTAAATTGTTTTGGACTAGATAAATATTCTTTCAAACCAGAAATTATAAGCTAACTTGGTTTTCAATTTAGGATGAAATTTAAAAAAATAAAAAAATAAAATTACTAATTATTGAAACAATGTACTGGTGGAATGGTTGATTGTGCATACCAACTGAAAGAAATAGTTTATTATTAATCTAATGGAATGAATGATTTGTAGAGTTATTGCCATTTACTTTGATGAAATGCAAGATAAATGTAATAAATAGACATAAAAAAAATGTAAGCACCACCAGGCACTGACCCCCACCACAATATCTATACACGTACACCCATTAGCAGTTTTTCGACACAAATGAACCCAATATTTTGGCTTCACTTTGTAACTTATAAGGAATGCCTAAATGACAAGAAAGTAGTTCTGGAAGTACAAAAAAAAATCGTTTAAAAAAAAATACAACTTTATACAGAAATAATGAAATATTGCCATCACCAATATATATATATATATATATATATATATATATATATATATATATATATATATATATATATATATATATATATGACTTAGACCATGTATGAAAAGGCACTTGGAATGTTTGCACCAAATATTTCAGTGGCAAGTTAAATATAAAACAATAGCAAAAATAGTATTTATTATTAGTTTTAAAAAACCCAGATGTATCTATTATGATAGTCTAGTTTAGTTCTGATACAATATGTATTTTTCTAGGTTGCTTTTCTTGTTAATACCCTCTAAATTATATAATAGAACCTTATATTTAAAAAAAAAATATAACATTTAAAAGGCACTGAAGTTTTAACAGAATAATGTATTAAGGCACACTCCAGTTTCCTGAAGGGTTCAGAAAATGAATCTTGAGGTACTGTACTTTCACAATTGTGTACAAAATATAAGCAACAATAAGGCAATTATTGGTAGATAAGTAGCTATTTACATTTGTAAAACACAAACCCTCATTATTTAAAACAAAATAAAAACCATTGTATATTTATATATTCAAAAGATTGGAAAGAAGGAAGCCAAAATGTCTCATCCATTTAGAAACATTTGTAAAATGTTTTTTTTCAACGGTCTTTAAATAAAGACAAAAATAGTATCATGAGAGCACTAGCAAAAATGAAATGAATATATATAAGATTTAAAATTTATGTTACATGGTGGAAGACTGGATTCAGCAATGTTTCTTGTTTGTCAGTTTTAACAAGAAATAAGTAAAAGAAAGCAACAAAAATAAAAGTAAATAATTATGATTAATTACACTTAAGGTCCAAAAAAAAAATAATAATTAAACAGCATTCTTTTGCTGAACATGAAAGCATAAAGGGTTAAACTTCAAAGCTACATTGCTTTTAAAAAAAAATTTGTTATCAAAATAAAAATAATAATTGGTTAGACAACTGGGCCTTGTAACTACCAAAATCAACAAAAAAATGTGTTATGAACAATACATCTGTAACAAAGCATCTGTAAATGAAGTTGAAAAGTGGCTAAATTAGCAGAAGAGAAGCTGCACTTGTCACAGCTGAACTGCTTTGAGCCATCTTCAAGTCCTTTTGAAAAAATTTGCTGCATTTTAGGATTGTTAGACAGCATCTCATTCAACTTCTCCGCCAGCTGTTCATGTCGTTTCTCAGCTATTTGCTGCTTTAGGATCTCTATTGGCTCACCTGCATAGGATTTTTTATTAGACGCAGCTTGCAATATTTGAGATTTTGAGGCTGCTGTGCCTACATCTTGTTCTTTAAGCTGTATAGGATGTGCCTGACTAGCATGCTTGTAAACTGCAGTTAGGTTGGAGAATTCGGCCGGGCACCATTCACACCGAAACTTCGAAGCTTGCGTCTGATGAGAGGCCATCTTTGGAATTTCACTTAAAATTTGTTGAATCCTCGCCTCGGTTGAATCCAGCACCTTCTCCTGTTTATCCGGCACAGCCGCGACTTCTTTCCTCTCATCCTTTGCTTGATCCTCTTCCTCATTGATCATAAAGAAAGTTTCCCACTCTTTTGGGTTAAATGCTGAATGAGAACTCATATGATCCAGCAGAATCTCCTTTTCTTTAAACTGTGAACTGCAATAGAAGCATTGAAACCCACTGAGCTCAAGCTGTGCATGATCCTCCATATGTTTTTCCATGGTCTGTCGGTTCTTACATACAAAAGGACATTTAGAGCATTGAATTTGTTTAATAGGTTTTCTAGGGTGTTTTATACGAGCTGCATCTATTTCAGATTGTTCTTGAGAGGCTGATGAGCTGTGGAGAGATTCTCGGCCAATGTGTTCAGCTATTCGATGCTCCATCAGGTTCTGGAGGGTCTGGAAATACAGCGTGCACTGGCTGCATTTAAATCTTCCCTGGGTGTTGTCGCTCTTGTCTTCTTTATTTGGTTTTGGAAAGTGGTTGTAACTTTTTCTGTGCTTCTTGAGATCGTAGGCCCAGCGCGTTGAGTATTGGCAGACATCACATTTGAATGGTTTATCGTCAGAGTGGAGGCCGGAGTGGCGCTTCAGCTCAGCTTGGCTGGCAGTGGTGAATGGGCAGTGAGGACAGCTCCAGATTTCAGCAGTAGCCGTCTGCTTTGGTTGGGTGCTCATTGGGGGTGACTGGGATGGGGAGGTGTTGTCGCTGTTCATGTTTGAACTGGAGTTGAAACTAGCAAAACCGTTGTTGGAGTAGTTGTTGTCAGTGACAGAATTTTCATTGTTGTTGCTGCTGAGGTCTAAGGTCGATGCCCTTGAACTTGGCCGGCTTTCGTCACCTGAAGACTGTGCTGATGAGCTAGCTGGACCACTTTCCTCAGCACCAGTCAGCTTCTTGAGTTTACCTTGCAGGCTAACAATAGCATTGGGCGGCCCGTGACTAATGAGGTCCCTTCTCCTTGCCTTGGTGGTATCTATGACATCATTGATCCCACCTCCTCCACAACGCTTCAGATGCTTCACCACATCCCACTTCCACTTGCTCCTATACTCACACCTGGGACACAGGTAAGGTTTGGAATCGGAGTGGTTTTTCATGTGCTGCGTCACCTCAGAAGGCCACCTGGCGTGATAGTTACACATTGTACATTTATAAGGCAGCTCTTCTGCTTTAGAAGTTCCAGGAACTGGACTTGTTTGTTCTCTGCTTCCAATTTTCTTGGCTGAATTTGAATTTTGGCGTAGACGAGCAGCCTCTTGTAGATTTTTCTCCTGCTCCAAGATCTCCTGTGGTGTTCTGGTCATCTGCAAAGTGTTTGACTGACTAGCCTCTCCATTGCCGAGATACTGAAGCTTTTTCAGGTAAGGCAAACCGTTATCTAAATTTGGCTCATCGTCAAGAATGTTGGGTTGACTAGAAACAACTCTTTGACCAGCCTGTGTGGCAGCGATGATGCCCTCCACAGAGATATGATCATCACGGCATCCGTTTATCAACTCATTGGACATTTTCTGGCGTTTAATTTCAGGCTCTTCTTCAACTTCCTCCTCAGAGCTACCATCTGGTGTATCTCTTTTATCGTTTCTTCTGTACGGATTCGGTAGGTTGGGGTGACCATTCTGAAAGTGCTTGACAAGATCCCACTTCCATTTATACGTAGAGCCGCAAACCATGCAGACATATGGACGCTCTTCTGAATGTGAAACAGCATGCTTCTGAAGTTCCGCCGGCCATTTAGCCTCAAACTCACACTTTTTACATTTGAGACTTTTGGCCTCTGAAGCACCGAGATCCTGATTACTGAGTTCACCAATGTCCTGCAGATCCATCTTGAGGAGATGGTAAGTTTGCTGTAGACCGTGAGGGATTTTCTTGATGGCTTCTTTATGTTCAGTAAGTTTCTGAAAGTGATGCTTGAGGAAGTGGTTGTTGAGCTCATCCATGGAATTGATTTGAACCTTGCACTGGTTGCATTTGACTATTCTCTTATTCAAGTGGGAGCTGGTGTGGTTGGCGAAATCAACTTCGGACATGCTGGTGAACTCACACTTGGAGCACCTGTGCACTTTGGGAATCATCTGGTTAATGGCGTGAGCGTGCTTCATGTCCTGCCATGCTTTATCATGCTTCATCTTCTCCTCCTTCTTCTTGGAGAAGTCCAAAGGCTGCTCCTGATCATAAGAAGAATTGAACTCCTGCTTCACCATAAACTGGCTCATGTCTGGCTTGTTGTCTCTCGTCAAGTCGAGAGCGCCCTCCTCTGGTGAATCATACCCATTACTTGGATCGGCCATCCCCGGGAATACAGGCTGTGTTGAGCCAGCCACAAAAGGTCCAATCATACTGGGCATTACCAGACTGGGAACAACCCTCGACGCACTAAGCGACACAGGGGTGTTGAGGAAATTGGGTGGACTAGGAGACTGAGCGAGGCTGCTGGGCGAAGCATTGTCTATGGGGTTGTCATCTTTATTTGTTTTAATGGTGGACAAAAAGACATTGTCATAGATTCTACGGGCTCCCAGCTGTGTGTACTTCCCTGACTTAAGCAGCTCCAGCATACCAGGGGGGCTGGCCACCTCCACCAAAGGATCTGAGCTGTGTTTCTCTTTCCAGTGTTTATTCAAGCTTTTCCTCCATTTATAAATATTCCCGCACTGCGAGCAGGCGTATTTTGTACCGCTGCTGTCTACAGTTTCGAAGTATTTTCCTGGATCCACCTCCTGACGAGTTTTCTTCTTTTTCTTTTTATCATCGTCTAAACGCTGGTCGATATTTGTGATTGTGACAGGCACAGCAAGTTCCTCTTCATCCATGTCATCATAGACGTTCTTTTCAGCTTGAATCTTGTTCATACTGGCAGATTCATCAGAATCATTGGGAAAAATGTCAGCCGTACTTGGAAAATGCTTCTTCCTATGCCTGGCCAATTTCTCTTTATTAGCATTAGTATACTGACACAAATCACACTTATAAATTTTATCCTCTACTTTATGCGCCTCACTGAGGTGCTGGAGAAATGCCTTCACGCCATCCAGTTTTTGACTACACTGCCGACATGGAAAAATCTGGCCACTTTTGACAGCATCATCAATAACAAGCTTCCCCTCCCCCTCTTCTTCCGGGCTAAAATTTTCTCCGACGCCCATCTGATGTGGGAATAGTTTTTTCTCGTCAGTGTCAACATTCATTGCATCAATTTCATCTCCCTCGTCCTCCCTCGCATCATCTCTTTCATTTGCCTCATTCGAAACCTCCAGGGCATCAGATTCGGGAGTTTCGAAAAAGCTGTTCTTTAGTTTCTCCTTATCCTCCAACAACAGAGGAGCACTGGTCGGCGAGTCCATGTCAGAACTGGACTGAGGACCATCCGGTGTTTTGGCCACTGAAGGACGTCTCCGTCGAAGTCTGTCAAGCTTTGATTCGATATCGGAATGTGTGGCTAGGTGAGCAGTGAACTCACGGGCGTCAGTGCAGGTGAATTTGCATTTCTTGCACAACCTTCTGCGGCCACGACCCTTGCAAGAATCTACAATATCTTCTTCGTTGATTTTCTCATTCGCCTGGGTGGCAGGCATGATATTGAAGTAGCCTGAAAATATAAAAAATTTTTGGCTAGTGTTATTTTCAGTTAACATATTTTTATTAAAGAAGCATGCTGAATAGAATTACTAAACTATTTTATTTCATAGAAGAATAACTGAAATATTTTTAAAATGTATTATATTATTTAGCAATATACATCATTGAGTGATCCACACTAAATCCTACAGTAATGACATTTAATATACATTCAGTTATTGATCATTTCAATATTTGACCACAAACAAATTTTAATAATGTATTTTACAATGCAATTTAAAAAAAAAAATTCTGCCAAAACTTATATATAGACAATACATGTACAAGTGTTTTTTTTTTTAAA
The DNA here is from genome assembly GCF_028476545.2 of Physella acuta. NCBI lineage: Eukaryota > Metazoa > Mollusca > Gastropoda > Physidae > Physella > Physella acuta. Next base: position 363,183 of record NW_026731701.1, read on the forward strand.
ATCAAGTTCACTGAGCCTGCACAGTTTTAATAGTTACTCAACATAAGCTGTGTATAGATTTAACAGTTGTGCAGCAGTCATACCCCATGTATGAACTGTTATGTCTTCAAAAGATCACTCAAATATGCAAATAATCTACTGCAGGAGAATAGTTTAAAATTAAATATTAAATTAATATTTAATTAAGTTACTTTAATTTAATATTACATTAAATACCACACTAATCCTGAGATAGAGAAATTAATTATAGGGATGAATCTAGTAGAAAAAGTAAATCTCCCTTCATAAATAAAGACATGATAAAGTTGAGCAAGAACAAAAAGCATTATATAACATTAAAAATACACATACAGACTCACTCTTTACATGTGTATATATAAATATAAATAAGCCTTCATTGTATACTGTGTGTGTGTGTGTGTGAGAGAGAGAGAGAGAGAGTGAGAGAGAGTGAGTGAGTGTGTGTATAGGCATGCACACATCAATATAAATGATGTTGTGTCAACTAATTAGATTAATCAAATTTCTACAAAGAAAAAGAAGCCTTGTTGTACATTGAGACACTTTAAAAAAATATTATTTTGCTTATACTTTAACTGAAATGTTTAAAGATCCTTTAGAAACTTGTTGTAGTAGCAGTATATTATTTCTCTGACACTGTAATAGCACTGTAATATTGGGGAGCCGGACGTTTTCCCGAAAGACACTTGCCCGAATGCCGTTTGCCCGAAGGCCGATTTCCCGAATGGACACTTGCCCGAATGCGACATATGCCCGAATGGACACTTGCCCGAACGCGACAAACGCCCGAATGGACACTTGCCCGAATGCGACAAATGCCCGAATGGACACTTGCCCGAATGCGACAAATGCCCGAATGGACACATGCCCGAATGCGACAAATGCCCGAATGGACACTTGCCCGAATGCGACAAATGCCCAAATGCCACTTGCCCGAAGGCCGTTTGCCCGAAAAATGTAAATATTAGATAATAAATAATATTTCCAAATAGACATTTTTTAATCAATTTAAGTTTTAAATTTTGATTATAAACACAATTCTAAGCATAAAACAAAGTTGTTTATATTTTTAAATTTAGCTTTTTTTTTTCAAAACCGAGAAAGTGCAGTAAGAAAAACTGTATTCTTTAATAAATATAAGGTGATGTTGGCGGCGGTGTTCTAACATTCTTTTGATGAATGTTCTGAACACCTTGTTTAGTCGACGTGTTGCAGTGGTTATATAGCATTTATGACTCGGCGTAGTCGGCGAGGCGTCTCGCAACATTGAACGGAAGCGCGTTTGTTTGTTTATCTTATTATGCTTTTAACTTGTGTGGTAATCATTTAGCAAAAGAATGAGGCGAGGTCTAGGTGGCGTATTTAAAAACAAAACGTAGTCAGATATGTTTGATCTCCATTTAATGCGCCTTGTTAAGACAATGTGTTGAAGCGATTACTTAATAAAGAAAGCAAAACTCATTTTAAAATCCGGAGAAGAATGAAAATTGTATTTTTGTCTAATTTCATATATGGAAGAGAAAGTATGTTTCTACACTTTTTAAATATCAAATACAAATTAATTTAAAATGTCTGCGTGGTAATATATAATATTATTTTTTTCACTTTATTTTTGCGTAGATGTGTTTTGTTTACCAACATTTTAAATTTAAATTGACTACGAATGATTATTTAGTAATATATAATGTTAACATTTTTCGGGCAAACGGCCTTCGGGCAAGTGGCATTCGGGAATTCGTCGCATTCGGGCAAGTGTCCATTCGGGCATTTGTCGCATTCGGGCAAGTGTCCATTCGGGCATTTGTCGCATTCTGGCAAGTGTCCATTCGGGCGTTTGTCGCATTCGGGCAAGTGTCCATTCGGGCATTTGTCGCATTCGGGCAAGTGTCCATTCGGGAAATCGGCCTTCGGGCAAACGGCATTTGGGCAAGTGTCTTTCGGGAATTTGTCGTAGACCCGTAATATTGTAATTGAAAAAAATTTAAAGAAGCCTAAAAAACTGTCCCAATATAGTCTCATTAAGTCTATAACTATAATAAAATAGTCTTCAAAGAAAATGTCCTTGAGGAACCTATCACTGCCGATGTAGTTTCAATATTTCCAGTGTGATAATATGCACTACTAGATCTAGATGCTATGTATAGCTCTAGGTAAGTTTACGTCATACCCAGTTAAATGGTGTCGCTTTTGTTGATACGTTTAAAAACACTAGAATCTAGATCCACGGGCAATGCGTTTTGAGTAAAATAGTTTAGCATCAGCTTTAAAAAAAAACAAAAACAAAAACGCGTTGTTTAAAATTAACAGTATTAATCCCAAAGCTTCAACGAACATAACATTTTTTTTACCATTTCTTTCTGCATACGTCTAGTAACGTTTCCCTACGACGTGTTCCAACAACGACCGCTCCCCCAGGACAAACGACAGCAGCAGCCGAGCGCGGGACCCTTGGTCCGGTCGCAGCATCATCAGCTGTGTTATCAGATGAAAGAACGAACGCGGAGCCAATGACAAATCAATGTAAGTCGGGATAAGCCTCTCTTTAAGTGCGACGGCCGGGTACGTGTGTGTACAAGAAGGCTTTATCACACGATGCGATAAAGCCAATGCCTGAAGGCACGGAGAAAGTTTAAATGTGCCATTTACTTCATGTGCTTGCCCTGCCTACGGTGGAGATAACTGTAGACTATGGACATCAATCTAATGGTGGCCGCTTACGGTTTAGATAACTGGAGTCTGTATATCAATGTAATGTGACTGCTTACAGCTGTCTATAAATCAATCTAATGTGGATGGCTATAGCAGTCAATGTAATGATACTACCTCCAGAAGTCTATACATCAATGCAGTATGGCTACCCACAGCAGTCTATACCTACATGTATGTATTGTGACTAACCATACATGAAAATAAAGACCTGCCAATTAAAATTTGAAAATAAAAAAATTAATTAAAAAATATTAAAAAACTTATTAAAAATCATAGACTTCGTGGTTTTCTGACCTGTCGAAAAAAGTTCCTGTTGAAAAGTTTTTTCTTACGTAAAATTTTCCATCTATATGTAATTTAAAGACCGCTGTTTATTATTGTAGTAAGGCTAGGGCGGGTTATAATCCATGTTAATTCGACTAATTGTTAATTAAGGTAGGATACAAAAAAAAAAAAAAAAACTTTGATACAGCCCTAAAAAAATATCAGCGATCGTAGAAGTCTTGTCAACGCAAAGGTCAACAGCTTACGAACACATTTAAGATTTTTTTTTAGTTTTTTTTTTCTTTTTAGGTAAATAAATTTTGTCTAGCCCGTGTGTATATGTATGATGTAAACGAGGATAGCCTGGGTACGGTAAAGGAATTTAAAAAAAAATCTTTGCCAATGAGCACTCACAGAACCAGTGTGCGCGCCTTCAAGACCTCGGCGCTGACACAAAAATCTAGGCCAGATTCGATCCAGCCCAGAAAAGGCCTATCATGTTATCTTGTGGCAATGGCCACTCAATCGAGGTCGAAGAGGAAGATAGTTCTTCGGTATCAGCCACTGGGGCCATGTGATTTATCCAGAACATGAAGGGACCTGCTCTTATCTCCCGCCATTTTGTGGAAGTGGGTGGATGGCAGACAAGTCGAAGCGAAGATTAAAAAAAAAAGAAAACATTCCTGCAGTGATTATTTATTCCGGAAACTAAATTCATCCGATCTCGTTTTTTTTTTTAAAATCGTTGGTTATCGTTAACTTTAGCACATTCTGAAGTGGAACCCGTTATAATTAGTGTTGGAATCTAGGTTTTACCATACAGTGGCGTAGCCAGAATCGTCTCATGGGGGAGGGGGGGGGGGATTTCAAATTTATACCCGGGGGCAAACTTTCGATTTGCACCCCCCTCATACTTTATATACTGAGTGGTTTATGTGGGGGGTGGTTATGACCCCCTAACCCCCCTGCCTACGCCACTGTTAGCATACAATAGGGGTGGTAGGATTTTGGTGGGATGTGATTGTGAGGTACAAGAGCTGACCTAACAGATAAGACATGTAGTCGGCACTTGTCTTAGAACATTCGTAGTTGAGTTTGTGTACGACACGACAGCAGTGATTCTAAATGCCAAAAGTATGGACTATATAGGACACGACAGCAGAAAGGACTATATAGGACACGACAGCAGAAAGGACTACAATAAATCTACACCGCATTTGTAATGGAATGAACACGACCTGTTTGGAAAGTATATATGCTATAATATCGGGTGATTCTACTGATAATTTAAAGGCAGTGGACATTATGGAATGGAATAAAGACG
>NW_026731701.1:372500-377500 GCF_028476545.2 Physella acuta
ATCTGTCCCCCCCCCCCCCTCCCCCCGGGCTCTTTGCCTTCAACCACATAATTCAATGACTATTCGAACTGTAAGTTTTAAAGATTACCCCTCCCCCACACGTCTTTTACTCATAATTGAAGATCTAGCACTTGCTAGTTTTCAAACCATCAAAACTATGATGTGCAACTCATTCGAAAATTAAAATTAGGATAGGGTGTTAAGAGTCCCGTCTTACCAATGAAGGTATGAAGCTAAAGTACCAGAAGCTAAAAGTACAATGCAGCTAAAAGTACCAAAATTCTTGTCAAAATAAAACCAGTAAAACAGCATTCTAATCTAAATAAGTCTGGGCATTACAGGCTAAATAGGTCTGGTCATTCTAGGCATAATAGGTCTGGTCATTCTAGGCATAATAGGTCTGGTCATTCTAGGCATAATAGGTCTGATCATTCTAGGCATAATAGGTCTGGTCATTCTAGGCATAATAGGTCTGGTCATTCTAGTCATAATAGGTCTGGGCATTCTAAGCATAATAAGTCTGGGAATTACAAAGTCCATCTTACCATTCTGGCTTTGTGAGTTTGTCAGACCTTTCAGTCACACGGCAATAAGTCACTGCCTTAATGTCCACAAACACACGCACAGACAGACGTGACTTATACAGCCTCCCCCGATGCCACTAGTGCCGGGGAGAAAATGGCTCGAACAAAACGTTCAAAGGTTCCCCCCCCCCCACCCTCTCAGATGGCTATCTTTGGCCGCGGGGGAAAGGGGAGACGCTGGTGGATCTAATCACTCAGGTAAAACAGGTCACGGGGCGGCGGTTGATTACGTCACCGGGGAGGAAAAGAGACAGTCAATCCTGGTTCTAACCAAACAGGGGAAGGGCAGGGGGGGGGGGGGGGGAAAGGAAGGTGGATTAAGACTAATGAGAAAAATTTTTGTTTTAAATATCAGGATTAAAGGAATGCTGTTCTTGGTAAAAAGGAATGCTATTCATAGGCCATCAGAAATTTAGGACCTTTGTTCTTACGCACGCTCAAGACTAAACAAACACCGGTCATTCCTAACTATCAGTTGGCCAGTTTAGTCCTTACTAGCACTACAGCAGTTAAGCAGAGTCAAATAATACAATGACCACTATTTGAACCCATAAAAACGAACATACGTTTTCCCAGTCAATTATACCAGATAATAAGTCAGCTCGATTATGCCAAAGTAGTCCCACTGTTTTAAATCATACCGCGAAGTTGGAGGCTGTCGTCAGTGTGGTAGACAGCGGGCAGGGGCACAATAATTGTAGGTATACCTGTATAAAATAGCAAATATAGTCGATGTTTTTAGTAAGGTAACACTATTTCAATGAAACGAAGAAATAGGTGTTTTTCGAATTTAAAATAAATAAATACTTTTTTAAATAAACTACTAAATATTTTTTTTATATAGGTTAGATTTTACACATGTATTTTTCTTGAAAAGCGACTTGGGTTAGGGCTAGGCTAAAATTAATATACATATGAGAAAACAAGGATTAAGTTAAGGACCATGATACAAGAAATAGATGCGTTCAGAAAATTGTCAAGGGAGTTAATAAACAAATTGAGGACAAAATTTTCTACAAGGATTCTTATAAAAAATAAGCGTTATGTGATAGAAAAAAACAACTACTAATTTGAAATAACAGGGAAGTCAAAAAGATATCCGAAGTGCAACGAAAACATAACATATATAAAAGTGATAGTAATTTTTATTGCGGAAACATTTTATTAAGTAGGATACACGTAAAAAAAATGAAATAAACACGTTTTAAAAGACAAAAAAAATTCTAATTATATTAAAACATCAATATAACAAATTAAAGAAATGTAATTGGCATTTTACAAAGGTTTAAAATAAAGGCATGCATGAGTAATTTATTTTAAAAGAATAATTGGAAGGTATGGTTTTAAAAGTTAAAATATTTAAATGTACAATTTAATGTGTGAAAGTTGATAAACTTCCAAATGCAACATTATTTTAAAATGAAAAATAATTGACATTTAAAACAAAACGTTTAAAAAAGTAAATTGAAAATAATTTGTATTATAAAATAACATATTTTAAAAATTGAGATTATTCAATGGGTGCAAGAAGTACGTATGATGCATTCAAATCCATTATTTAATAAAATACTTAAAAAAAACTTTTTAAAAAACCACGTTTTTCTTGTGGACTAAAAAGTAGAAAATAACTATTTACATACATTTGATGACAAAAAACGTGGGTACGTTCACCATCAAATTTCCCGACCCATCTGCCCGACCCACGTTTTTTTGTCATCTGTATGAATCTATATCTTGTTTTTGTAGGAGGGGTTTCTTGAGCTCTTCCTTTTCTCTGGGGTTGTACAAACGCTTCAATTTTTTATTCACCTGCGGTATTTGCGGAACTTTAAATGTCTTTTCTGAATCAATCTGCGGCGGATTTTTAATCGACTGTGATGCTCTCTGTCTGCGTTGTAAAAAATAACCGGTCGAAATGGTGGACGTGTAGCAGAACAACACCACCGCAAACAACAGGAAACAGAAGAACAAGAGGGTCGCAGCAACGCCTTCGACGTGGAATAAATCTTCTAAGATATGCGGCATGTCGAAACAGCCGATCATAGAAAAAATAGTCCCGGCGATAGCTTGCGCCACGGTGGCGGTGATGAGGAGCCTGGTTTGCTGGGACGGCGGAGTGATATCTACAATTAAAGCGCGGGTGATTGACACGCTTAAGTCAAATCCGATATCGAGCATGGTGAAACCCAGGATGGACAGAAACACCGTCACAGGAAGATGGGCGTAGTCGACGGCGTCCGAGGAAGTAACGTTTAAAAATGGGACGGGGTCTGTTGTGCTGATGACGTCTGTTGGTGGTAGAGTCTGGTTGGAGTTTGCAGACGATGAAAGTTTGTTGAAGAGGGCGAGTTTGATGAAACCGCAGATGATGAGTAGAGAGAGACCGCACAAGAAAACGATCATCCCCAAACTTATCGCAAACAGTTTGCGCTTCTGGAGAAAATATTTAAAAAATTAATTTAAAAAAAAAAACGTTTTAAAATAACAAGCTTTTATGTAATAATGCACTAAAAAGTAGAAAATAAATTGTACACTACTATTTAAATAACTATAAAGAAAAGCATGGGTTACTTAAGTACCTATTGGATACCTTTACTAATATTTGAGAAGAGACGTGCGCACTATCGCCAGACCACGCCTTTCATGTACCATGAATTATGTTTTATGTGTGTTGCTCTGTGACATGCGTTAGTTTGATGAGCTCTATTTTAATATTACTTAAACAACATGAATTAGACTGTGCTACCTTGGGATTCGATCCCCGGTCCATCAGAACGCTGAGTGTTGGTAGGGTGATCATGCTGGTGGCGCCACACACAATCCCGCTCACAGAGATGAGGGAGATGGGGACGTACAAGTACTGCATGCTGGGAGTGAGTTGTGATGGTATTAGATGAGGACGTAAAATACTAATACTGAATTCTAGAAGTAATTTATGGTGGTATTAGATAGAAACATAAAATACAAATACTGCATTCTGGAGGGGAGTAATTCATGATGGTATTAGATAGGAACATAAAATACAAAAACTGTATACTAAAAGTGGATTTAAAAAATGGTATTAGATGGAGGATGTATGAACACTACATGCAAAATGTTTAGGTTTTTTGGCTTTTCCGGGAAATCCATGAAAAAAACCCGGAATTTTATATATATGTTAAGCAAGTTTCGAGGATGATTGTGGGCCAAAAAAAATTCCCGAAATTCCTTCCTGGATTTCCCGGAAAAGCCAAAAAACCTCGAAAAAATGCAGTTTTTGACCCATATCTCGGCAACCAGACCACTAAGCGACTTGAAACATTTACCAATCGATTCCTGCCATAATTTAGAACAATATTGCCGAAGAAAGTTTTCAAAAATATCCTTTTGTTCCGTAACAAAAAATTTGTTATGGATAACATAAGGAAATTGCGCTTAAATTGTCACTAGACTTTTTATTAACTTGTTTTTTAATTACGCGGCTTGTCTTTCGTGATACGAGGTTCATGCTGTTATCTTTGTAGACTGTTTTTTTTTTGGTTTCCAATTACGTGATACACGCTTAATCATACAATTTTATTATGGGGTCGTCCATAAATGACGTCAAACTCGTAGGGGAAGGGGGTGGATCCGTAATTCTGTGATGGTGTGTGATGAGGGGAAGGGGGAGGGGGGGGGGGGTTAGATGTTGTGACGTCACACTTTTGCATTATAAAAAAGCAATGTTAGAAAACGAGTTTTAGACGTTATTTCGCGTTTTAGAAAACGGTTTTAATAAATTGTAAACCGTGGGTTATAGGCTGAGGTGTGACGTCATTTTAGGAGGAGGGTCTGGTTTTTTTAAGACGTGTGACGGAGGGGAGGGGGGGAGGTAAAGATCGCCGTCCGATAGGAAGAATATGAGTGACAACCATGTGTAATTGCAAGTTTGGAGGTTGTATTGGCAGATTACCTACCGCGTTACTGGCTCCAGACAAAAAGGCTCCCAATACATGGGCTCAAAGCATATCGACTCCATCCATTGAGACACGAATCACACACAAACAGCGCTTTTGAACTAATTCAAAACAAAATAGTCTACATGCCGTTTATTGACAAACAATTGTTTACATGGGTAGCCATGGTATGGACAAACAGACACTAGGGATTTGCACAAACTGAGGGGAAGGTAAGTATGAAGTAGGAGGAGACGATTTGAATTTTAGTCAAACAAGCTGTATCTGTTTCTTTAGTTTGTTCTCGTTGATTGTATCTGTTTCTTTAGTTCGTGGTGTACAATCTGTTAGAGTTAATTGAAATGAATGTTTGTATTTTAAATCTGGATGTTAGCTGAGACAAGCTCCTAAAGAGTTGGTTTATGTTGTAGTCCATTTAGACCGCTGTCATGATTAATGGTTTATTTGTATTATTTTAAGTGAAGTGAAGAATTATTTTTAG